>NW_028249298.1:0-189830 GCF_964263255.1 Lissotriton vulgaris
GTCACTACACCCACCAGAAAGCGGGGAACAATCAACGACCACCTCGGGCCCATTCGCGTCCCCAAGGGACGACCTGAGAGGAATGGCGGCCATCACCTCGTCTTGTACACAAAAATCTTGGGCCAAGGCCAGTGCCAAATCTTCAGCGCCTGCAGGACGTCACCAATCGTGGGCTCGCGCTCACCAGAACAGGCCCAAGGGGAACACAAAGGCAAGGAATCGACATCCCGGGGCGTTCCGCAGGACATGGCATCAGCCGCCATTTTGCAACTGTTGCGTCTTCTCTCCGAAACCAACTCCAGGGGTGGGCTCAACTGCAGGGCCCCCGCCGGATCCCCCTCAAGCGCACAAACAACACCCACGGTGCTGAAATAATGACCACCAAAAGAGGGGGACCCGCCGGCGCCACCGCTCCTCTGGAAACACTCTCCGCCACCGAGCGATGGAGTCCGGAATGGCCGGACGGCAACAAAGGGGGGAAGCCACCAACACGGCGTCCCCCACACACAGCTTGCCGCACACCACCTCTGGAACACCGGAAGGTAGTCCCAGGCGCGTTCATGTGCCTCCGGGCTCTTCGCACATCGGCATCTTCCGGCCGGCCCCAAACCTCCACCCGAGGCCGCCGCCGACATCGTCTCGCCGGCCACTCACAGAAGGCGAGGCCCCGGTCTCCACCCCGAAGAGGCCGCACCTTCCGGGAGGTCGCCGCCGCGGACCCACTGAGCGCCGGATCCACCAGGACGGATGGTGAGTGACTGCAGAGCTTCGCCAATAAATTGTTATTCTTTTTGGGCAGGATGAGTGCCAGGATAGTCGAATTTGGGCAGGGAGGCCGGCGGAGCCGAGCTACCATGCGGCCATCACGATGTCGAGCTTGGCTCCTCGCCCCACTCCACACAATATTTGCTGTCATAATAGATCCTAGTGGCTTCCTGGTGCAGGTGTCATCAAATCGGACCACCAGATCTGAAAAGGTTGATACAGGCATGGTGATTTGGGACTTATTTACCACAAAGAACATTTTTCTGGTTCTCTTTGGGATGTAAACCATTATGTGGATCTTCCATTGATTGACTAAGATCTGACTTAAACATTGTAAATTATTGGAGCAATTTCTGACGAAGTGCAAGTCACATTTATGCGCAAAATCATATTCAGGTGTGCAGCATCAGCAGAAGTGTAGCAACACTTTTAGGAGTAGTAGACAGATTTACAAGAAAAACACATTTAGGTTGAAAATGACATGTAAGTCTAAAAAATCAATTTCAGATTCAAAGTAACATTTAACATTAACGCAACATTAACAGCAGAAGCGTAAAAACACTTGTAGGAGCAAAGATCCTATTTCAGTGAAACAAATCCATTTAAGATTCAAAGGTACAGTCAACTGCAAAAATGTAAAAATGTAGCACCAGTAGGAGCATAGAAATACTTTTAGTTGCAAAAACACATTTATGTGGTGTTGGGATGGGAATGTCCCCTGTATGGCATACAACATGTTCCCCTGCCTTAAGTGCCCAACACCAAACGTATCTAATATTCTGTGTTTTATTGTAGACCTGGCACCATGCTAATCTAGCTTCGGATCAGGGGCCTAGGCCTACCTCTGACTATCCAGGGCCTCCCTTGTAACCTGGAGCAGTGCATCAAGGGTGCCCTCATAGTAGACAGATCTCTTCAGTCCCTTCCTTACACAGAGCAGTGATGGCAACATACTGTGTTTTAGGGTTGATCGTGTGACCAGACATTTTTAGGTCTTGGCATCGAGACCTATTGTCGCCGAGTTCGCTCTCAACGGAGACAGAGCGGTGCACGAGCCTACCAGGGTCTGTGGACGCGCTTACAAAGGCACGCACTGAAGTACTGGGTTTTTAAGAACCCAGCGGTGCCAGGGAACACACCCAAAGACTTAGAGTTCTTCTTGTTTCAGACTACAGAAACACAGAGCCTTCTTGGCGAAGTCAAAGATCGTATTTATTGGCATCAGCCAGTAACAGGTATCCTAGAAGTACAACACGGTGTATATTCTCAGGAGACTGCTCAAACTTACAAAGCTAGCCTTCTCTTTTATACAAAATATTATGCTTTAGGCAAACATTCCTTATTTTACAGTTGGCCATTCACATATTTTCACTACAAAGAAAAAGCAGCGTCATGATGACAAACCCATATTTTAGTTTGTCCAGCCCACAATCAATTACCCGGTAAGGCCTAGTATTTTCATTAGATATCGACGGACCCCCAATAAAAACGGGCACCTCCTCCTCGTAAAGCAAGTCATAAAGAAACAAACAGGGACAGGTGTGTGTAAGATTAGGCATGGTTTGTGTGCGATGAAAGGTTTATGACATGTTGTGCCTTGATACTAATCTCATTCGGCCACTGGGAAAGGAACTGGCCGAACAGGTTTGGCTTCAGGCAGTGGAGTCAGCTTGCCCAGGTCACAGAGGAGTCAGCAAAGGTGTACGTGTCCTTTAGACTCGTGTCGGCCTTAGTCATTTGGCCTGTGTGAGGGCAATCACAAAATGGCTGCCGTTCACAAAATGGAACCCGAGGGTTTAGGGCGGAAACTCTGATTTCAGGGTGATCTCGTCACCCGAATATGACGGAAATGCTTGTGCATAGTATTCTAATCATTCTCGGTCTGCTAATACCAAAATCGTCATGATTCGACGATGTTTATAACACGGGTCCAGAATTTTCAGTACCACAGCACACACACAGACAGACGCGCAAACAGACACACACACACACACACACACACGTGCCAAGCCCCCCCAAGCCCCACTTACCGCATCACGGGCCTCAGCCGCTACTCCTCCTGACTTCTGCTGCCACCGCTCCTCTGGGCCGGCCATCCACTCCGTGGGCGCATAAGACGGATGTGAGCGTGCACATCCCGACACCGGAAGTTCGGGAGAGTGCACGCTCACAGCTTGTTTCTCTTACTTTCTAGGGGATCTTCGTCCCGTCCGTACTATTAAGAAGGGTTATTTATTGTACCGCAAAAGTAGACACGCATTCACAAAATGAATAATTGCCACAAATGACTTGCAATATATGTAGCTATTTGGCGCTGTTAAATACAGTGCCTACATAGCAAAAGCAGTACCGAGTGAGTCTTTAGGAGTGCTGTATGGCCCGTTTCCCCCTCGGAAGCCTGCACAATGGTACAGGCCAAGGCGCGCGCTGGCTCTGGTGGTTCGGTGGCTCCAGGGGGCGGGCGCTTCAGTCTGTGGCGCGGAAATAACACGCTGGGCCTGGGTGTTTGGGTACTGGAAGTAGCATCTGCTGATGCAGGGGTAGGGGGACGGAACTGCGGGACGAGGCAGTGGAGGAGCTGACGGTCCCCGAGGACATGTTTAAGGATGTCAAGTTCTACCCGGTTGGAGATCTGGATCCTCAGGTACTTGAGACGGAAGGTCTGGGAAGAAGTAGGACCCAGGCTCCAAAAGGGAAGGAGCGGTATCTGGCCAGTGCTTTCTGACCTGGGTCTTGGTCGGCAAGAAAGGACGCGCCCAGGCATTGCAAGGCTGTGTCTCCGTCCTGCTTATAAAGTATTAACACAAGAGGCCCATGTTTTGAGCTGCCAACTTGTTTTTCTAGTCACAACCTGCTGTGAGACTGGTGGCCTTCCTTCCAACCAATGGGAATGGAGTGCTTTCATTGCCCAATGGCATTGCGTTGTGCTGTGATTAGCTAAAGACATGCCTGAAACAGGTGGCAGAGGTGTAAGACCAGTTTAGATAACGGCAGATCTTTTTGTTTTGAAAACATCACGCAATGGCATTTTTAAATGATCACAGCCAAATCTACCAGCACTTGCAGTAAAATATTTCGAAACGTTTTAGTAACACAATGGATCTGCTGTGCTCCTGGAGTGAGTGCATTTATTAAATGTGGTGTAATTCAGTAACTCTGTGAATTGTGTACTGTGCACTGATGATGTTGCATTACATTTTCAAATTATTTCTGGAAGTGCTTCGAATTAAAATCTCCCACTTGTGGTAATGCGATAGCGCTGAAACAGGTATTGGATTGGTAGGATTTCTTTGCACCGCCAACGGATACCTATTGATTTACATGATCATTTTTCTGACTGCAGTAATTATGAGCCTTGAGGGTAATACTATCCTATTGTACTGATAAAGACCCTGCTTGCAAGTAACAACTGAGTTCGAAACGTTGGCGTAATTTGTTGGCTGGATATTTAACGTTCAATCTGTGAACTCTAAACACTGTAATCAGTACATCCAAAATAAACTGTCTAAACAGTCAATATTCTGTTTGCTTCTTACATTCAGCTGTGCACCTTTACTCCCAGGTCACTAATTGTCAGCACTGTGCCATCACATGGAACACCTACATGTCCTTCTCATGCATCTTGAAGAAAATAAAATTAGATTACTTTATACAAATGTATTTATATTGCTAATTTTGATTAATTCAGGAGTGCACAGCATGATTGCTACTTCTATCTCCCCGCCCCTTTCATTTGTTACCTTGGTTGTGTATTAGAGCTTTGCCTAAAAACATCCTGACATCTGCGTCAAGGAGGCATCCTTTGCTAGCCTAGATATTGTTTGGTGTCTTATGGTGTTAATATGCTAAAGATTTTTGTGTACTGTTGTTGGTCAGGATTTGTTACAGCGTTACGTTGCCTTATTGGTCGTCAAAGGCTGAGGTGATTGGAACGTTTCAGTAGAGTTCCAATGGGGTTTAAAGTCCTAAATAACCACTCAAAAGTAAGACATACCATCTCTGCCATTGCGTTTGATGCAAGCGAGTATTCTTATGAAAGTGGCAACCGTTTTGAGGCTTATTTTCGATTTTCTTTAGGCAGCTGTAACACGGAGCACAGATAAGGCTGCTGCTTTTGCTCCTAACCTGGCTGCTCTCTTTAATGGCAAAAGTACGGCTGTGCTTAATTACTATATGATTAGGATCAACATGGAGGCACTGGTATCAAGAGCTTTTCCTAGGTCTGTTCTTTTGAGAATGACCCTCTCGGAAGTTCTTAGCATCGACCTCCTCCCTCCTTGCTACCTTGTTCCAAACCTTCAATTTCTCCCTATTAATCACCATAAAGCCTGAGCTTCTATGATTTGACCTTCCTTGGGGGAGGGTGGGGGCTCTTTGCTTCAGATCTGGGGGATGGCTGGGGGCTTGGGGTAGTCTAACTGCATCTGCCTGCAGCCACTGTCATCAAATGGCTGGAGCAACCTGTTACTCAGCAAGTGGGTGGTGAACCCCCTCCGTTACTAAGGAACTGGAAGCTCTGGAGATGGGAGAGGCCGTGCAGGCGATCGGCTTGCAGCGGATGAGGCAGCGTCTCAACAAGGCATAGATTTTTGAAGATTCTCTTTCAAACCTTTGCGAAAGCACTGTTATTTGCTGATTCCCAGCAAGGAAGCACTCCTTAATCTCTCAATTGTGTGTGTGTGTGGCTCTATGTGTGTGTGTGGCTCTATGTGTGTGTGTGGCTCTGTGTGTGTGTGTGGCTCTGTGTGTGTGTGTGTGGCTGTGTGTGTGTGTGTGTGTGTGTGTGGTTCTCTGTGTGGTGTGTGTGCGTGTGTGTGGCTCTGTGTGTATGTGTGGCTCTGTGTGTATGTGTGGCTCTGTGTGTGTGTGGCTCTGTGTGTGTGTGTGGCTCTGTGTGTGTGTGTGGCTCTGTGCGTATGTGTGGCTCTGTGTGTATGTGTGGCTCTCTGCCGGTGTGTGTGTGTGGCTCTGTCTGTGTGTGTGTGGATCTGTGTGTGTGTGGCTCTGTGTGTGTGTGGCTCTGTGTGTGTGTGGGGGTGGCTCTGTGTGTGTGTGTGGGGGGGGCTCTGTGTGTGGGGGGGGCTCTGTGTGTGTGGGGGGGGGCTCTGTGAGTGTGGCTCTGTGTGTGTGTGGCTGTGTGTGTGTGTGTGTGGCTGTGTGTGTGTGTGTGTGTGGCTGTGTGTGTGGTTCTGTGTGTGTGTGTGGCTGTGTGTGTGGCTGTGTGTGTGGCTGTGTGTGTGTGTGTGTGTGTGTGTGTGTGTGTGTGTGTGTGTGTGGCTGTGTGTGTGTGGCTGTGTGTGTGTGGCTGTGTGTGTGTGGCTGTGTGTGTGTGGCTGTGTGTGTGTGGCTGTGTGTGTGTGGCTGTGTGTGTGGCTGTGTGTGTGGCTGTGTGTGTGGCTGTGTGTGTGGCTGTGTGTGTGGCTGTGTGTGTGACTGTGTGTGTGGCTCTGTGTGTGTATGTGACTCTGCCTGTGTGTGTGTGGCTCTGCCTGTGTGTGTGTGACTCTGTCTGTGTGTGACTCTGCCTGTCTGTGTGTGACTCGGTCTGTGTGTGACTCGGTCTGTGTGTGACTCGGTCTGTGTGTGACTCGGTCTGTGAGTGACTCGGTCTGTGAGTGACTCGGTCTGTGTGTGACTCGGTCTGTGTGTGACTCGGTCTGTGTGTGACTCGGTCTGTGTGTGACTCGGTCTGTGTGTGACTCGGTCTGTGTGTGACTCGGTCTGTGTGTGACTCGGTCTGTGTGTGACTCGGTCTGTGTGTGACTCGGTCTGTGTGTGTCTCTGTGTTCGCTAATACTCTCTACTACCCTCTAATGCTCACCTATTGCCATTGTAAATGACAATACCAATTAATTATGTTTTAAAAAAACAAAAAATGAAAAAAATGCCATTTGCAATGCCAATAGCGCTAACTTTAATAAAGCCGAGACCATTGTATTGTAAATGCTTGTTTTGATGAGTAGCGGCGGCCAGGCCTATGCTGCTCTATTTTGCTCATTCTTTCATATTTTTGTGAAGGATATTACTAATGTCCAGCTCCAGGAGTTACAGTAAATTAATTGTGAAATTAAAAGAACCCTATGGAGGAGGTATTTAGCTTGTGTAGGGAGGTATGGAGTAAAGTGTTTAAACACTTTTAATGAACAAGTAACTTACCTTCGGTACACTTTTCTGGTGGATACTCCAATAACAGATTCATCACACCAGAACACTCCCCAGCCACAGAACGGACCTGCAAACTCCCCCCAGCAGTGTTCCAGCACACCACCAGCCGGCGCTATGCAGCTCTGTGCCGGCCCCACGCCCCCCTGAAGCGATCGAGTAGAGACGGAAACACCCACCACCCTAGCCCACTCCTGTAAGTTTCTTATCTTGTTCCCTTTTTGCAACTTCGGACACGGAGATTAAACAATTGCTGGTATCAGCGGGATGAATAATACCTTGGGACCTTCGTAGAAGTAAAAAAGCAGGTAAGTGGGAGGGCAATGAGGAACCTGCGGTCAGATGGAAATCCATGTTAAGAAGTGTTATCAAAAGTAAATAACTTGTTCTCCTTAAGAATATTTCTAACCGCAGATTCCTCACCGTAGAAAAGTACAAAAGTAGTACTTCCTCAGGTGGAAGGTCTGTGTAGAGGACTTTGATCAAAAAGTCTTGCGGGACCCAGTGGGCAAAACGTCTTTCCTGCCGGATCCAGCTGTGAAGGCAGTAGTGCTTTGTCAATCTACTCACTGATATTCATGTGGCAGTCTGGAAGGTCTCAAGGGTACTTGACCATATTAATGTGTCACCAAAAAGGTGATATGCTACACTACTGTAAAAAACATTTTTGGATGATGTCATTTAACATGTCATGATTTATGTAATGTATGAAGATGACAAACCCACCGCAACCTGACCTCCATGGTAAGCTTGCTGCCTCTGTCCCCCTGCTGAATGTCCTTCATTCTCCATCTGTGTGGTGCCTCTGCCACCTTATGCTATTTGTGGTCACTTTGCTGCCACTGCCTCCCTACTGCTTGACCTCTGTTCTGCAACTGTGTGCAGAAGGCCTTCCCGCCTGCCCTACATGATCAACTTACTGCCACTGCTGACTTCTTGCCTGAACTCAGTTCAAAGCCTGAATGCCTCGAACCCCTCTCGCCTGCCCTTCGTGGTCAAAATATTGTGCTGACCTTGCCTGTGCTGGTCTGATTGCTGCCTCTGGTCCCCTTCTGGCTGCCCTCGTTCACTATCTGCATGCCCTTGCCCCATTTTTCTAGCCCTCTGTGGACCGCTTACTGACTCTGCCGACCTGCCCTATGTGGTCAGATTCCAGCCCCTGTTCCCCCCTCATCCTTACCCTTCATTTTCCGTGTACATGCCACTGCCCCTCCCTCCCTCCCTCTATAGTCAGTTGTTATGCCCCAGCCCATGCAGACCTTTACTCTGTCATCAGCTAGCTGCCCTGCCGCCCTCATCCCTGCCCTCCATTGTACAAGCCCATTCCTTGCCCCCTCATTCCAGCCAATGTGCTGTCACTGCCCTTCCTCCCTGTTCTGCATGGTTAGCTTACTGCCCATACCCACCTTCTTCCTGGCATCTGTTAATGTTAATGCACCTGACTGCTCCTTCTTGCACTGCATGGTCCGATGTGCTGACACTGCCCTTCCACCTTGGCCTCTGTACTTAGCTTGCTGTCCCTACCCTGCTTGCCACTGCCCTCCATTGTCCATGTGTGCCACCATGACCCCTCTCTCTTCCCTTCATGTTCAATTGGGGTACCACTACCCCTCCCACCTATCAAACAAGGTCTGCTTGCTGCCACTATCCTTGCCCCCTCCATGTTCCCGGATTCATTGTGCAGCCCCTTCCTTCCCCCCTTCTTGGTCTATTGTGCTGCCACTGCCCATCCAGCAATCCCTCCATGGTCTCTTGAGCTGCCTCTTCCCCCCCCTTCCCCCACCTTCTATTGGCTGGGGCCAGCCACTTCCCCTCCCTTCTACTCTGCATGGTCCTTTGTACATGCACCTACTCGCTTCTTCTTCCCCACCATTGTCGATTGAGCTACCACTAAGCATCCGGCTGGTCATACATAATCTGTTGTGCTGTTACTAACGCTCTCACCTGCCCTGTGTGGTAAGCTTTCTACCCCTGATCCTCACCTCCTCCCACCTTCCTTCTATTGTGCATGTGTGGGCCCCTGCACCCTCACTCCTACCCTCCATGGTCTGTTGTGCTGCTACTTCTCTCCTTCATGGTCAACTTGCTCCCCTTGCCTCATTCCCCCGGCCTTCTGTTGCCAGTGTGCAATCCCCATGTCCCCCCAATATTGCTCTCCGTGGTCCATTGTGCTGGCACTACCCTTGGGGCCAGCCCTGCACAGTCCGCTTACTGTCCTTACCACTTCCCTAGTGCAGTCCATTATCCGAGTGTGTGTCCATACACCATTTCTCCTGCCCTTCATGTCGCAGTCCGTCTCCCCTGTCCTGCATGGATGACTTGCTGCCTAGCCTTCCTCCTCACTGTCCTCCTTGGTCTGTTATTCTGCCCCTGCCCCTCCCGCCTGCCCTGTGTGGCCTGTTGTGCTACCACTACATCCCACACCTGCCCAGCGTGGTAAACTTTGTGCTGCTGCCCCTAATTCCTCCCCTCTGTTCTAAATTGTCTGAGTCTGTGGCCCTGCCCCCTCCCTCCACTTAGTGCTCTAATGGACAACTAGAACACTAATATTCTGTATTTATTATATAAGTATGGCAAACCAGAAGTCACCTTGATGGAATCAAAACTACAAAACCTCGGCCCAACTGTCCACTCTTCTGTGGGGAGACAAACCGGCCAGGGTCGCACAGTTGAAACTAACCAGAGACTGGTACAGCGGTGGGATAGCCCTCCCCAACCTTGAACTATATTACTGGGCGGCTCACCTTAAGGTGATTAACCAATGGATCCACGCAGCGCAAGACGACCCAGCGTTCAGGGCGGATAGACACCAACTAGGCTTGTCCACCCTGCTAGCCCCACTCTATAACAAAGGGATGGTGAGGAAGTTAGAGGGGCCTACCAAACACACTGTAGCCTTATGGCACAAAGCTCAGAGACGGCTGGGATGGGAGGGAGTGATCACCGGGCTCACGCCACTATGGGACGCCAATGCCCTCGGTAACCTGCGCAGCTCCAAGGGGTTCGACCAATGGGACAACATTGAGATCTCCACGGTGGGCGATCTGTGGACCAGGGAGGGTGTGCTCTCCTTCACGGCCCTAAGGGAACAATACCACCTTGCGGAGACCGAAACATACAGGTACATACAAATCAGGCACGCACTCCTGTCGGTGCTAGAAACTGGTGCGACGCTTCCGGAGTCGGCTCCGTTAGAGGACCGACTGCTTACGGACTACATGGAGGCCGGGGCAACCTCCCTCACTTATCGGAAACTCATGAATAACCTGCCGGACCCCCTGGGGAAGCTAAAGGAGTACTGGGAGGACGAGATAGGGGACCTAGATGAGGCAGACTGGAACGCAGCCCTGGCTTCGCCCAGGGAGGCGGGTATTTCCACTCGATTCAGATTGATCCAGTTCAAAGTGCTACACAGGGTCTACTACACCCGCACGACACTGTATAAAATACATAGAGCAGAACACCCACACTGCCTGAGAAGCTGCGGGGAGGAGGGTACGCTATACCACACTATATGGACGTGTCCACGTATACAGGATTACTGGCGACGTGTCACGCGCACGATCGGTCAGGCCCTACAGAACCCGTTTGCACCAGACCCCAGGATCTGTCTCCTGAATGTGTGGGGCTCAACAGATCTTTCACTGCATGCGAAGAGGTGGGTGGTCATAGGTGTAATGTTGGCGAAACGTGACATCGCGAAAAACTGGGGGGCACAAGAAACGCCGACACTGGCGCAATGATGCAGAAATATGGATATGATTATGCTGACCGAGCGGGCAGTATATCAGCAGAGACATAATCCTCGGAAATGGAACGGGATTTGGTCACCTTGGAACAAGTATAGGGGAGACCTCTGTGAGCCCCTGCCCGAGGAAGGGGATGGGGACAGCTCAGAGGATGACGAAGGTCTGGATTGATGGGAGGGAGGGGGAAGTGAAATGCGGAGACAATGAATGCTACAGAACCCTGGACACTTGCCCGCAGATGAACGTACTGAACTGTATACCTGAACCGAGACCTGATAGTTGCATTTGGGCACTCTGATGTTGATATAGACCATTGCTAAGAATCGTGGAGTTACCCTGAAAGTAGCAAGTTGAAGTTGGGGGGGTAAAATATTAAAAAAGAAAAGTTGCTCTAATGATTATGGCAGCTGAATGTTGACGCTGCACCAAGATCCAATGTACGTTACTGTATAACATGTGACAGCAATAACAAAAATAAAACATTTTAAAAAAAACTACAAAACCTAAAGCATTTCCTTTAGAAGTGAACAAAATGGAGAATGGTATTTTCCTCATAGAAATTATGGTTGTAATATTGCAGGCTTAAGGGAATTGTTCCAAGCACCTCCAGCCTCAGGTTCATTTGTTTGTTCTGAGGGTTACGCGAACCAAGTAAAAATAAATGGCACAGTTGCACCCTCGCTTCACTGGCCCGCATGTCGCCCCTCGGCTCCACGCCTGATCCAGCCAGAACGAACCCTCTGACGCACATGTTGCACCGCTCTGCCCTCCCACACCTCCTGGCTCCTGATGGCTTACTCGATGTTGGCATCCTCTACAGTACGGTCCGCTGCCCATGCATTCTGCAACTTGTGCACACTGAGCATAATTTTTGGCACCACCGCTTAGAGGGTACATGCTAGGCTCCCTGTCTGTGTATTATACTCTGCCTCTACCTACACGCCGACCAAAGGGGCAGACAATTCTAGAGGTGAGGCCTACCTCTAGGCAAAGCTCTGTTCTTGGTATGAGGCCACTGGGGTCATCACGGGTCTGGCCTTTTCGCCTTCCGTAACCATGTTCACCAGTGGCCCACGGACAAATCTCTCCTACAGTAACCTCCTGGTCATCGTGAGGCAAGATGCTACTGCAACAAGACCTACTCCCATCGCCTGCCTAAAGTACGTGCACCCTCCTAGTGATTTGTTTCCCACCAGCCTTTTGCCCACGAATGCCAAGAGGCTGCACCTGTAGCATCCATATTGACCATTGAACCTTTCTTCGTATCCGAAGCCCCCTCATCTGAAGCTTCAATGTGCACAACCTAGATCAATCACCTTGAAACGTACTTCACAGCAGTGGGGCTGGAAGCAGATAGGTGCCGGCCTATGCTCCTCCATCTGGAGGTGCTACCATACATAATGTGTCCAAGATTGTAGGCATATTTGACCCGCCCTATACCTATCGCATGCTCAAAGCCGTCTTGACAGCCCACTTTGAATCTCTAGCCAACCTGGATTATAAGTGTTTTCTCCTTTGCTAAGCCCACCAAATGCCAGAAGAATCCATAGATGAATTCTATGCCATGCACCAGGGGCTTGCTAGCACTGGCACCCTACAAGATGAGCAAGATGAGATCCAGGTCCAGTTCATATGGAGTTGCTCTGCTGCCAAGCTATGAGAACAGATACTCCAAGCCCCCCGTATGACTATGGCGGACATCCTCACTTTAAGCCAGATGAAAAAGCTGTCAAAGTCCCAGCGGCCCACAAAGATAATCCTTTAGCACTCTATCAAGATAAAACCTATCAACCAGGTTGCTGGGGCCATGTTGCTTTGCAGTAAACGTGACCGCCCAAAGACGCCTCAAACCAACAGGCCATGCAAATGGCATGGTAGTGCAGCCCCACACTCAAGAGACTGCCAGGGAAAAAGGAAGAAATGCTCTGTGTGTGGGAAGATGAACCATTTCACCAAGGTTTGCAGCTCAACACACCTGCCGAAAAAGCCCAAGAAGAAAACAACCAACCCTGTAGAAATTATGTCTGTATTGACAGAAGATGACATGGATGCCAATGCCTCAAAAGGGACTGTTCGCATTGTCAAACTGACCCAGAGAGTCATGCCAACCATGCACCCTCTGCTGCAAGGTCACATTAGAAAGACAGCAATTCATGGCCCTCGTGGACACACGGGTGCTGATCAACATACTGGCCCTAGCACTACACCAGTAGATGCACTCTGCCAGCACTTCACTCCAGCACTGCCAAAGTGTATGCTTTTGGCATCACTACTTGCCTCACTCTTGCCAGTGTCTTCAGCATTGCAAACAGACACTGAGACAAGTCAACAAAGGCAATGTCACGTCACCAGAGATGGATCTGATATGCTCATTGCACATGGCTGAACCCCTGTGGCTAGTCCAGTTAGCTTGTGGGATCCATGCAAGCATGGTGGTCTCTCTTCTCATTGAGTTTGAACACATCTTTCAAGGCATTGGTTGCCTAAAAGACTGAGTAGTCTACCTGCACATCAATCAGTCGGTACAACCCATCGTCCTCCACCACTGCTGGGTGGTGTTTCCCCTTTGCCAAAAAGTAGAGGTGGAATTACAGAAGCTAGAAGCGATTTACCTGATTGAGAGTATGGAGGGACCTATGCCGGGATTATCATAGCTCATGAGTCCTGACACGTAACAACATTCTCCACCCACCTTTTTGGGGGGGGATGGGGTGGCGGGGGGAGTTTTATATAGTTCAAACTACACCCAAAGTTATCAGAGCGCTTTACATGAACACCAGTTGCATTACAGGTGAACACATTCATTTTTGCTAGGCATGGGGAGACTAAGTGATTTGCCCAGGATCACAGGATGTTGAGCACCCCTTTCAAGACTTGAACCCAGTTCTGCAGCTTCAAGGTCGAATGCTGTAGCGGTTAGGCCGCATCCTCTCCTCACCTTGATTTGAGGTGATCCAAGTGCTTCAGTTTCAGCATCTCCAGTGCGGCCAAGTGTTTCAGAACATTATCAGGGGTGTGCGGGCTGGTCTTCAGGGAGTTTTAAAAGCCAGTGATAATATTCTTAACCCCACCCACAATTGAAGAACACCTTCCATAAGGGTGGTGGTCAAACGCCTCCAAGAATGTGGACTCTCCCTGTACAAGGAAAAATAGGAGTTCCTCAAGGAAGAGTTTCTTGGGCTACCACTTCTCCGCCAAAGGAGTCACCCCTGACCCAGCCAAAGTCCACGACCTTCAGTCCACACCAGCACCAACCACCATCACTGGGGCCAGAGGTTTTCTGGGCATGGTCACCTATTGCAGGAGTTTAATTCTAAATCTCACCGGACCGCTGCAGGACCTCACAAAGGCATCGACCCCTCTGGCACTGCGACACCGAGCAAGAGTATCATTTCAGAACACTAAGCCGGCCCTGTCAGAGAACACCTCACACACCTATTTTGATCCAAACAAAGACACTGAGCTGGCAATAGAGGCCACCCTACTGGCCTGGGGGCAGTTTTGTCTCAGAAACAGCAATGCAAGGCGTGGACCCACATCGCATATGCAAGCAGAGTCTGACCCTTACTGAGCAGTGGTATTCCCACATCAAAAAAGAGGCCATTGCGATCCATTCGAGGTGTTGGCATTTCCACATTTACACCATATGGCTACCCGTTCACAGTCAGCACTGATCAAAAACCACTGATTCCTCTGTTTAAGGGATCTGTGTCGAAGCCTTTGCCACACCTCGAGAAATGGTTACTCCAGCTACAAGAAAACCACTTCACAGTGGAGAAGGGGCCAGTAGCCACAACCCCGCAGACTACCTGACACAAGATGCAGGACTGCCCACACCTCAGGAAGAACAGGAAGCTGCTGATGCAGAGGAATATGTAAGGATGGTTGTGGAGCGGTCACGTCCAATACCTGTATCCTTAACCAACAACAGAGGCCATCAAAATGGGTGACTGAATCCAACAGTCCATAGCAGCGACCCAGTCATGAAAGTGAACTGCCATCACCACAGAACTATCCCAGAAGATGGCAGAAGCCCGGAGTATGTTAATCTCCCTACATAATATACAAGATGAGCTCACTGTCACAATGGATGGGTGTTTTCTGAGAGGGCCCCAGCTCGACTTACTGACCAGCCTAATCCAACGGATGGTGGACCTTTTACCCACGGTCCCACCAAGGATTCAAAACTAAATATTAGGCAGCACAGCAAAGCAAGGTTTCCCAGTTTGGACAACCAAGTTGAAGAGACAGTGAGACAATGCGACCTATGCCAAGCCACCGGAAGGCCATCCATCCATCATCACCGAACAGGTTGCAGAGGATTTGTAGTGCATGCAGTGAAGATTTCGTCAGTCTCCCAGACGGCGGTGATTTGTTAGTCATAGATGATTTCTCCAAATCCTTTGAGATGGAGATAGTTAAAACCACTTCAGCAGAAGAAACGATGACAAAACTGGAGAAAATCATGGCCACGTAAGGGAACTCTGCACTGGTAATGGGCCCCTTTTAATGGTTAGGACCTCACCAGCTGTCTTCTGTCTCAAAGGACCAAGCACCGCAAGATCACCCTAGAAATGCAAGATCACCCTCTGATTGGCCTCAAGCTAACAGAGGTCGAGAGATTCATGAGGTCTATCACCAAACCAATACGTCTAGCATAAGCAGAGCAGCAGTGTGCCGAAAAGCTCGGCTACGCATTCCAGAGAGTCTATTGCCTGGCCCCTCATACCACCACAAGGGTAGCATCCAGTATGCTCTGTTTTGGACAAATGGTCCCACACCATCCAAAGTGGGAAAAGACCCCAGTTCCAAGCAGTCAAGCACACTCCAGACGACAAGAACAGAACCAATGTGGGTTATAGCGTAGATGAGCCAAGACCCCAAGCATCTGTGTAGGGGCCTGGGTACTGGTGAGAGATAGGCCCAGATGGGAGCAAGTTCAAACTCCTGTTTGATTGTCACCCATGGCAAGTTATGAGGATCCAGGGGACAATGGTGTCCGTGTCAAGAAGTCGAGAGACAGTGAACCAGAATATTTACTGCTTCAAATGGTACCATGGAGGTCCTGAGGGGCTACCAAGACACAGGAACTTTCACCCAGCACATGAGCACTAGTCTGGAAACCCTGATGGCCCGAAGAGGAGGCCGACCCTCCCGTCCTTCGTCCAGAGGTCCCAGTGCCCCATGCTGGATGCTGAGTTAACAACACAGGCCACACCAGTTGATGGCAGAAGTAGGCACTCAAGAGCCTACCCCAGTATAGGAAGGACAACACGCTGCCTGCGCCGGTACTATCTACAAAAGAACCCCACTCCATCCCAGAAGTTTCAAGACTTTATGATGGACTAGTGATAGGAGAGGTGAGGCCCAAGCTGCCAACATCCAAGACCGCCAGTCTCCTTTAGCCCGAATGGCTAATTGAATGGCTAATTGACATAACTTTGTGTTTGAATCAAGGGTTCTGTTTTAGCCTGAAGTAATATTGCAGGCCGAAGGGTACTATTTCAACTGCCCCAGGCCTCAAAATCTGAGGGTCACGAGGCTCGAGTTAAAAAATAAACAGGCAGAGCCCCGCTTAGGCGGTTCTACGTCCGACGACCACCAGTGTGCCACCTCTTTATTGCATTGGCCCACTCCCCCACCATGCACAGCATCCTAGCCTAGTCACGTTACCGCCCGAGGGCACACCAATCGTTAGTGCTCCAAAAAGCTAAAACGAGAACACATTTTCTGAGTTCTCAAATAGCGAAAAAGGGCATCTAAACGAGTTGCTATTTTTATGCGTTTTAGTCAATTGATCACCTGATTTTTCCTTGCAGGAATTATGTAAATGTTTTGCACACTCCTGTCATTGGGCTATATCTCTGCTACGTTTGGGTGCTATTTGGGCTACACTTGGGCTCTTTGTTCTCTGTGGCCATCTTGGGAGACTTTTTTGCTTTCAAGCTCTCATTTCCTGCGGTATCCTCTGTAGGAAATGCTTTCAGTGTTACATCTTTGATTCAACCAAGATAGCATTCTGGTATGCCACACTTTTGTCATAAATTCAGAAAATCCGCTTTTCAGTTTCCATTAGCATAAATGCAACATTTTGGAAGAGGAAAGTGGGAGATTTTCAAAAACAATCAGGAGAATGTATTTTCCCCATTGACATCTATTGAAGTAGAGGGAATTTCAGTGGGACACTGATAAAATACCCAAATGCTTGGCTTCAAAAATTTAGAGTCTCCAGCCTGAATTGGGTCTATTGGTATGTATGCATTAGAACACTATAGTAAAGCTGCAGTTGATCATCAGAGAGGTAACTGGCAGGCTGCAATTGGTGCTGAAAGTACACATTTCAGTCTGCATGTCATAATGTTTTACTGAAATAGATGAGGAATATATTTGAGAACTCATAGAAAAGGTGTCCTAATTTTGTGTTATACAATACTAACCATAATTTCTATGACAAGATGAACCCTCTCATTTGTTTTATTTCTAAAGGAAATATTTTAGGTTTTACAGTATTGATTTATTCAGGGTGGCTTCAGGTGTGCCACACTTGTCAAGAATGTTAATGCTCTAGTTGTTGATTAATTAGAACACTGTGGAAGACTGTAGTGAGCACTGCGGAACCAGCTGACAGGCTTCTGTTGCAAGTACATGTATTACTCAGTATGTTCGACTTTATTCTCACATGGATTAGGAAGATAGGGGGAATTTACAGAAAATATGCTCTCATTTTAGCAGTTTCCATAAACTTGATGAGAAAATCATGAGATACACATGTTTTCTCTCTAACATGGTTCATCAAATCCCAGCAAAGGATCAGCATTTTACACCGAGTAAAATCACCTTGGAATACACCACAGTTCCTAACATTGGTAATCCTCCTTTTTGTGACCCTCAAAACATGCTGTTCACTACTGTGCATTTGAATGTGGACCATTTCCCAGAGTCCTATTATGGCTGCCACACCATGTTGAGATCAGCCATTCATATGGGGCTGACCCTTTGGGATCAGGGTGTGTTCACCCTTGCCCCTTACATATATTTTAAATTCATATAGGAGGACACAGGGACCATGTCACTGAGTCCTGTAATGTCTGTCACACTATACTGTTCTTGACCAGTCCCCTTTAAATTTGACAATAAGAGCATGTATGGACACCAATAGTTTAGTGATCTATAAATTCTGAACCTTAATTTCTCAATAACTACTGGACAGAATTATACCAAATCATAAAAGTATGCTTTTAGGCGAAAGATCTAGCTGCCTAATTTGGGGTAATTCTGTTCATCATTCTGTGGGTAATTTGCGCTTTGGGACTTGACCCATTTCTTGGTCCCCGCTTGACAATTCACCCTTTAATCTTTCAGGAGGAAGCGGAGATGGATGAATTGTTTTTGTAAAGCTTTGTGACGATTTGTTAAATAGTGGCAATGTTTTTAGTGAATCAAATAATCAATTTCCTATGGTAGCTAGGTGTTAGCTATAACTACATCACGATGAACGCCACTGTATACTATATACACACATATAGATTGATATATACATACATGTTTAAATATTTATATATGTAAATATCTATATTTATATATGTGAATATATATATATATATATATAAATATATATATATATATACACACACACACACACACACACACACACACACACACACATATATTTACACATACACACAATGGTAATAATTATGAACATTTATAAAAATACATTTAAATACTTCTGCTTATCTGAGAAATAATGTCCCCTCAGATGTACCGACTCCCTTGTTAATGTAGCAACACCTACCTGTGATTTAATGGCTCCCAATGTGCTGCCAGTAATGAAAATGCTTTTAAACTATCACTTTGTGAAACCCAGGAAAGAAAATAGTAATACATTCAGCACATGCTCAGCAGTGAAAAGCTTCGAGCCTTACCCAAGGAGTTTAGTGCTGGAAGGTAAGCCATATTTCTTCACACCAGTATCTGTAAAGAAGATAAGAAACCGTGTATGAATAATGTATGAATATTGTTTATTTTCCACCTCCATATTCTAAAAACCCTAAAACTCTAAAATGTAATTGGCCTTAAAGAGTTCAGTCTTTATGGCATTACAAAATGCAATAAAAGACGCACAGTCCCTCAGAAAGTCTGGAAGGGATTTCCAAAGTTTCGGGCCTAAATATGTGAATGAGCATTGTTTCATGCGGGACACATGGAACCTGCGTACAGTAAACAGGACTTGTTGCAAAGACAACTCATTCGCTAACATTCATACATAGCTAGCATTTTTCATATTAAGAGAACATAATATGTGTTTTGACTAGGTTGATCATAGGTTCATTCGTTTCAGTAGAGTTGTGTATTAATTTGGATTGGAATATACAGGTTTCCAGGAAGTATGCCAAATGATCATTTTTGCTAGGGGAAGGTGTATTGGAGATGGCTAAAACCATGGACAGTTGTGGCTAGAAACTGATTTCCCCTATAACAGTCTCTAAATTTTTTATCTTCGCCAGATAAACGTGCATTTTTATTTTTGCATCTTTAAGCCCCTCTCTTGTATCTTAAGCAACACCTGCTTCAAGATTGCAAACTGTTCAGTTATAGTTTCTCCAGGAAGCAAAACATCTTGGAATGCCCCTGCTCCGAGCGATACAAAAGGAGATGATGGACGGAGCGTTTGAGCAAATCAAACACTCACCCCCAGTCAACTGATCTGGGTTTAATCCATCACCATTCTTTAGCTCACTCAGCCACCCCAGTTCAGACATGGCCTTATGCAAATCAGTCTGAACCTGTGCCTCATGGGAACAGTCCAGCCCGAACTGCCAGGCCATGTCTTCCCTGGACCGGAAACAAGCATCCTGGGACCAGTTTCAGATTCATAATCCTCATCAGCCAGGCTATCTTGAATTCAGTGGCCAAGTGAGCAAGGGACTCACGTCTGAGCATACCCTGCCAACTTAGGGCGAACAAAGCGATACAAAAGGGGATGATGGACGGAGTGTTTGAGCAAATCAAACACTTACCCCCAGTCAACTGATCTGGGTTTAATCCATCACCATTCTTTAGCTCACTCAGCCACGCCAGTTCAGACATGGTCATATGCAAATCAGTCTGACCCTGTGCCTCATGGGAACAGTCTAGCCCGAACTGCCAAGCTGCCAAGTCCACCCAGCAACACAGCTGGGTTGGAGAGATGTCGGTGTGTATGATGGTTTGGCCATCCTAAGATGGCCAGCCAAACTGTCATGCCCACTGACAGCAGTGTCCACAATTCCCCTCCTCCCCCGCTGCAGTGCTGTGGCCTTAAACCAGAAAGACTCGGCTACAAGACGAAAAATAATATGATTGTCCTTTTATTTTTCACTACAGGCAACGTATGCTGCCAGACATCGCTAACCCAGAGCAGCCTAGCCTGTTACCTTTATCACAAGCAGGGCTCATGTTGAGGGTACATGGGTTAGACACCGTCTACCCACTCTATTCACCCTGCCAAGAAGTTAGGCCCCATAAAATTATGCTTAACCCGTCCCGGTATAATTTTCAGATATCCAGACACATTCAGCAGCACCTGCACGTTGTCTGCTTTCTTTCCTAGCAGCAACCTGCAGGCAAGGAGGGAGCTTATGAGATTCCAGCTGGGCTCATAAAAAGGCAAAGGAAATAATAAGGGACTATCAGGCCTCTCTTTGTTGGAGTATCTTGGATGGGAACAATTGGGAGCCTCACACCTAAATGCAATGCAGGGAAAACAAAGGCGCACAGCTCATCCCTTCACAGGTAGTTAAACAAGCATTTACAATGCAATGGTCTCGGCATTATTAAAGTTAGAGCTATTGGCATTGCTCATGACATTTTTATTTATGTTTTGGTTTTTAAAACATAAATAAATGGCATTGTCATTTACAATGCCAATAGCTTAATCGCTCGCAAATGCGAGACCTATTGCATTTGCACCCACACAGTGCCACACACACAAAGCCACCCACACAGAGTCATTCACATAGAGCCACCCACACACACACAGAGCCACCCACACAGAGCCACCTACACACACACAGAGCCACCCACACACACACACAGAGCCACCCTCACACAGACAGAGCCACCCTCACACAGACAGAGCCACCCTCACACAGACAGAGCCACCCTCACACAGACAGAGCCACCTACAAAAAAAGCTACCCACACAGACAGAGCCACACACAGAGACAGACAGAGCCACACACACAGACAGACAGAGCCACACACACAGACAGCCCAACACACACAAAACCACACACACACACAGCCCCACACACACACACAGCCCCACACAGCCCCCCCCACACACACAGCCCAACACACAAAGACACACACACACACACACAGGACCACATACACAGAGAGCCACACACACACACACACACACACACACACACACACACACACACACACACACAGAGCCACACACACAGAGAGCTCTCTGCCCAGTAACGCCCCAGAGAACAGAGGCAAGCAAAAAACGATGACAAGCAAGGAACAAGAGGCAAGCAAAAACGGGTATTTGAGGCGAGATTGAGCCTACCTCTGCAGAGAGGGCGTATTCCCATTGAACAAGAGTGATATTGGAAGTGTAGGTATGCACTGACATGAAGACAGAACATGATACACATTGATTGACTTGTGGTGTAGGTTTTTCTATGGGGCGGATCCTGGCTGGGAAGGTCTGAGATGTGGTTACTGATTTCAGCAAATTAAATGCAGATGCCTCCTGTAAAAATATCCTAGTATGGGTTTATTTCACACCGCTCGCACACAGTGTGTACAACACTGTGCTTTCTCTGGCCCCTACTCATCTTCCCTCGCCTCCTCCCAAATACACGCCAAGCTCGCACTTGCATCCCCCTCCATCCCCCTGCTCATCACCCCTCTGCACAGTTCACATGTTTCTCCTGTTCTAGGCTGTACGGTTGCCCTCTCTCTCCCTGTATGTCATCAGTATACTATTTCCTGTCCTTGGCTTTTGTATAACGAGTATTGTTCCCTGGTGCCTTCATTTGGTTGCTTCATTTGAAACAAACCAAGACTACAACTCCCAGAAGGCATCAAGTTGTCAAATGAACGGGCCTAACCGGAAACATGGTTAAATGACGACGACTTGGAGTGAGGCAGCAACACTGCTATCATCGCCGAAGTGCTGTACTCTACCTCAGCCCTCCGTCCTCTCACTCACCCCACGCCCAGTTCGTATGCCCCAGCACCCCCATCAGACCACTCTTAAGAGGGCCGCTGCTCTGCCTGGCGCACTGCCCTCCGGCAGGGACTATCCCCTCAAACAGATCTCAAGTTGTCTCGCGGCCAGCTGGAGTACCTCATCCAGTTGTTACTTTTCCTAGTTGCATTCCTGCATTTGCAATGGGAAAAGTAAACCCTCGTAAAACACAACGAATGAAAGACGGATTGGTTACACAACCCCTAGACATTATCCCGTACCCTGGGGCCAGCCCAACTCCCCCCACCACCACCCTCCAACTAGCTCTTATCTGTACTCTCCTCTTCTAATCCCTCTGTATCTTTCCCCCCCAATGCCATTCACCGCTTTCAATTGCTTATGTTTCCCCTCTAGAACTAGACTGGCTTTTTCATCAGTCCTCCCCCGGACTCTCATATCCTCCTTTTCTAGCCCGATCTTCTTTAACTGCTTCCTTCTCTTTTCTGGGGCTTTCATCTGCCCCCTCTCTTTCGCGCCCTCACCTGTCCTCCCCGGCTCAGTCCTGCAGCTGCCATGCTGTGTTCTCCTCTGCTCTCTAACACGGTGTTGCTGTTCAGCGTCCGGGCTGCACGCTGCCCGTGAGAGCGCGAAAGAAAGTGAGATGGTTCCTACTGCCATTTCGGCACGGGTAGTGGCAGGGAATGAGCTTTGCATAGGGCGGGGTTTACAAAGGTGAGATGGAGGATAATGATAATCACTGGTCTTAAAAATATAGGTCAGTGGAGAATTTTTTTGTGTGTACATTTATATAGCGCGAACTCGACCCGAAGGTATTGGATCGCTTTACAGGAATGAGCACCATTTACGCTACACAAGGACACATTCATGCTGACGGTGGGGGAGAGCTGCAGCACACGCAGGCCCGCCTGGCGGAACACAAGGCAAGCTGGAAAGCGCTCCTGCCGCAGAGGCCCCCCGCGTAGTGGACATTGCAGACGTACTGCCCTCTCCTCTGGAGAGCGCTCCAATGCCTTTCGGGCCGCGTTTGCGGTATATTAAAATAAAAAAACAAGCATCGGGCAGACGGGCAGCAGGAGTCTGTAAGCCCCGTCCATTTCAGACTGGGGGGCGTGTTTTTTGTTGAGTGACGGATGACGTCACTGATAGAAAGGACAGCAAAAAACATGCCCCTCAATCCGAAACGGACGGGGCTTAGAGTGACAGGTAGAGCTCTTCTCCAATGGCTGGCCGCTGTTTAGGAAGCCACCCAATGGAGAAGAGCTGGCTCGTTTACCTCCCTACGGTAAGACATAATTTCTCACCCAGCGTGACTGCGCAAGCGCAGCCTACGCAGGCCGAGACCTAAAAAGGGCAATCTTTTAATTTTCTTCGATCCCGGTGTATAAGAGATATGCATGAACAGAAAGAATGCCAAATGAGTTGGTCTGTCCCTCTATTTGCACAAATAACAGTTTAAATACCATTATTTCGTTTTTTTTAGTGCTGCTCATCCCAATGCAGGTTGCCAGACCGCTTTAGATCACACATACAAATTATGTATTGACAAAAAATCATATATGTTAAAATCAATGTATAGGATGTGTTAAATATGGCAGTTAGTGGTTCAAGGTGTAGGGGTCACTTGTCCGTCTTCACTCACTGGGCTATATTAGAAGAATTAAAGTGTATGAACTGCAAGTAACAAACAGACATGTGTGTTAAAAGCAGTAACCCACTTACCCATTCACATAAAATATAAAACGGTCTTCTGCGTGATGTGCTTTGCATGAGACGTATTAACACTATGTTAGTTTAATTTAAAACTAGGGCTAGACAAAACACAGCTCTCTCTGGCAAATACGTTAACCTCCAGAGTTATCTCACCATTATTATTATTCCCTGAGAGTTAGTTGGTACACAAAGTTCTTAGCAGCAGGTGACTTAACCTCATAAGATATTGTAAAATGCTGACTTTACAACCAATTAAGCAAAACAGATTTAGTGCCACGTTTCTGCCCGTTGCCAATTTCTTTGTTGCAGGGTTTAAAAAAAAATGTATTTATACGTTGAAAACCCAGATTTTGCTTTGGAGTTGAGTCACTTTTTTGGCACAACCCGGACGCAAAATCTCATTTGTAAAACCTGTTATTGCGCTCGAATGGGCTCATGATAGACCTGCTAAACATGTGTGTGAGGTCTTGAGATATGAAGGCACTTCTTGTGAGGTTACTTCCTGTGAGGTCATGGGCTATGATGCAACTTCCTGTGATGCCAGGTACGATGTCACATGCTGTGACGTCACATGCCACGTCGTCACTTGCATACTGTCTAACTTGGCTAGTCCCCTCACTTCTTTTTAAGGGATTGTGCCCTGAGCACAAGTCCTTCTACAATCCCCACAATGCTTCCTACGGCATCTGAACGCCTGCGTGGAGGTTCGGTGGGTGGCAGACTCCTTATGAATGAGGGACAAAATACTTTTTGTACTTTGTAAAAATAATAAATCCCATTTCTGAGGACCAATATAGTTGCTGGGCTCAGTGGTGGAGGCAAGCTATCACTGTATTTAAGGTCTATTGGTTAACCATTTCTTCGTTTGCTAAGATTTATTTCCCCGACGTTAAAATTGTGAGGAATATGAGTTTTTTAGCGAAGTACAAAAATATTATATTTTTACACGTGTTTTTTAAAGAACACGTGTTGTTGTTGCACTTAGTGATCCATGTAAAGGATACGAAACTGTTTTACATCAAAGCTCTTAATATCAGTCGACAGGGTTATACTGACCCCCGGTGGAAAAATGTTGTGCTGCAGGCTTGACATAGCAGCAAAGAGACCGGTAGAAATGACCATTAATAATAAAGCATCACCACTAGGCAGAGTAAGAACATCAGCTTCTTTTGTCTACAATGTAGAGCCATGCTTAAAAGTAATTATTTTTATTTTATTTTCAACATTTGATATGGCAGACAAGCAGAGTGCTTTTAAGGCGAACCTGCTGTTTCGTCCTTTACTGAAGCCAGGACTCAGGCAAGTGGATTCAAGACATTTATTAACAAGTGTGTGCATTACAATGTTTCAGAAGTCTGGACATATTCCACACATCAGCGGAATCAAGAACCACCACATTCGTCGTAACCTCACTGATTAAGAAAGGACCTAAAAAACTAGGTCTTGCTTGTTTTTCTCACCAACACTTTGACCAACAGCCCTTTGCCAAACTTTGAAGCATTCTTATCATCATATCTGGATTCATACTTCTGCTGAGTGCATTCCCTTCCGACAGAAAGTTCACTCCGCGAAAATGTGGCTTCATCCCTTCTCATCTAACCCAGTTTCAACAGTGCAAGGTTAAGCTTAGAAGAGGAATGTATTAACCTACCTCAGTATATACTATACCAAAGTGAAATATATTGTGCCGAGTCCAGTGGATCCCCAAAAGTATAGCAGAGGCTAAAGTAGAAAATACCTTATTCTCTTTTGTGGTAGTGTCAGACGTTTTAAGGCATGGGCAAAGTGGGCTTTGGCCCAGGCCCTCCCCCCTCCCCGTTTCAGGAAGCCCCCTGATGGTGTCAACTCTGCAGAGTCTTGCTCTGATAACCTTCAATAATTTTTGAACAGATTGTTTTAAATATTGTTTTCCTTTCATTTATTTTTAATGTGGGTGTTGTGCGAGAGTCTATCACAGACATTTTGCACAGAAATGTTGTGTTTATCTTGCATGCAACATTCATAACAAAGTTTAGACCAAAACAGGACCTCACACATTCATATGTCACAGAGATTATATGCACGAATATAAGTGAGCTGCTGCTGTGCTACAATATCGTAAACACAGGTCAATATCGCAAAATATGAGATGTCCAACGCATTTAGAATTTGGAACAGTGTGCCTGTGCACAGTCAGTGACCTGCCCAAGAGGGCATGAAACAGCTGAAACTAGATCAGAAATTCAAGGCTCTTTGGAACAGCCCCCCCCCCCCCCCCCCAAAATACATTTGGCCCGGGGCCTCCAAAATTCTTAAGATGTCCCCGAGTAGTGTGGTTGAGCAGTCAGGCTTTTTTCACTAAAGAATCCAAAAGGTCTACTGTTAGCTCTCCATCACCAGACTTAAACAAGCTCTGGTCACAACTTCTTCAAACCCTTCAATCTATGGTGTTAGCATTGACTTACCACTCAGAGAAAATGGACCAGCAGGTGGACCTCTTAAACACTCTGGATGTTTATACCGCCGGGATTGATCGAAAATTGGAGGCGCTCAATTCACTGATAAAAAAGCCCAATCTCAAGTGCAACTGGTTCAATCAGTATGCTATTGCTCTCCCATTATTGACTCTCTATCCTCATTGCCCCAATTCCTTTCATAAGTACTAACAGAAATCCAGAAGATTCCAGCATCCAGGCACCTCGATCACTCGTTCCTGGCTTCCGCACAAGGCGAGGCCTCGGAGCTTGAGCACACGACCAATAAATTACCAGCCCATTTTTCACCATCAACTAAGGCGACAGCTGTCTCCAAGGCAACTATTGACACAACTACAGAAGCCCCACCTCCCCAGCAATCTATCCATCGGCTATCAAAATGGGAAAAAAAGCCTAAGGAAATCCCGTAATAGGCACACAGATGACCCCAAAAAAACAATCTGCAATTATTTCACAAATAAAAAACCGGTGACAGCACAGGACTCTAGCACAGAGCTCAGCATCACTACTAGCCCGTTGCAAGTAGCCCAGTAACTAACGCTTCAAAAAGCACCCCCAAAAGTGAACATTTCTTCAGAAATAAAGTTGTTTCAAACCTCAAGGCATTCTCCGCATCTAATTACCCAGGGAAAAATCGGAAATATTGGAAATAGTCAACTACAAGCCTTTGAGGAGCTGACAACTGTTAACACGTCAGCCACAACAACGCCTCTGCAAAAGCCTACCCTTGCCACTAAAGCTTCTTCCATACCTAAAGTGATGATCAACAGTCCAGGCTTACATCATGCGGTTAACCCCGGCAAAGGCTTGGATTTAGAGTACTCGGTAATCTCACCGAACCAACCACCTCTGATGCTCATGCGCAAAACAGTTCTTACTTCAGCACCAACTAATCAAGTCAGTGAGCAATCCCCCCTTGCCCGTTATATCCATCCCTCCACGAACAACAGATGCAAAGTTTATGCCTGCTAAGTCCTCAACTGCCGAAATCCACAATCTAGCCACCGACAGCAACGAGACCACATTGCTGTTAATATCTGAGTATGTCTCCCAAAGCCCACATGACATTTTAAACCGCAAGAACATAATCAGGCTCTTCAAATCGAACCCGGATCTGTGCACTCTGGAATCAAAAGACATAATCGCCATCAAATTTAAACCTAGTAATAGCTTCCAAGCAAGAGAATTGACTCTACATTAGCATCCACCACCATAAGGGAGCTGGTTTAATCAAAAGCCGACCAATCAAAATACTGGGGAATAATTATAACAACGCCTTGTGTTCCACGCTACTCTTCAATACTTGCATACATCCAGGCTCCAGCTTCTAGTATAAGTCCTTCTTCTTTCTCTGTGTTAAAGTCAGCCAGAAGTCGCTCTCCAGTCTGCAACGATGAGCGCAGTGTCGAACTGCAAGCTACCCGAAGGGCAGACTGGACATGGCTGCCAGCAGCCCTATCCCGGAATTGGATCGATTGAAATAATACCAAACAGGGTTTAATAATTTCCTCCTGGAATATTAACGGTCTTCTGCCAAAATCCTAATCTCCAGACACATTAGGATTTTTAAAAAAACACAACACTATTCTTCTCCAGGAAACTTGGTTAGCAACAAGCATCCCAATCGATGGGTACCTAGAATTCACGTTGCCCGCTACAAGACAGAGTAAGTACGGCAGACTGCGTGGCGGACTTTCGATCTATGTATCTACCAGACTGTCTGCACGCATTAAACAGCTAAAATTTGAAGTTGGCTGGGTTACTTGGATCTTGGTTGAAAGTCCTACTTCAGACAGTCGGTTACTTCTATAAATGTTTACATCTCTCCGTGCACCACTGAGAAAAATTTCAACCTGGACCGCCTGACTGAAATATTATGCAACATCTTAAGCGCTCACGGCAGTTCACCGTGTAGGAAAGTAGGGTCTGCTTCCTGTGGTCACCCCCACTTTTTGCTGTGATTCTCTGGTTTTTCGACTTTAGTGTGGCTGTGGGCCTGTTAATCCGACCCTCAGCCCAGCCATTCTCTCTCTAAATTGATTCCATGTACTTTAGGTACATACCAGATTGGTTACTGGGTCGCCCTTGTGAACCCCTGTATAGTGTACCATAGGTACCCAGGGCATAGATGCACCTTAGGCCTATCAGGGGCTGCAGCATGTATTATGCCACCCCTGGTTTGCCTTCCAAACTGACACCACAGGTCTGTTCACACAAAATGGGTAAGGTGGTGTAATCACCCCTTACTTAGATATAGTATCCCTATATCTACCTTTACACATAGACACATATACACCTATAAGTCACTCCTATGGTAGGCCTCGTCAATACCGGAGGCAGAGTGCTTTGTTTTTTGTGAGAGGGTGCCATAGCATGAGCTGAGCCACTCAGCAGCTTTCGGAACTATCTTCTTATAGCTGTTCTATGATATAGCCATACCATATACTGTTAAATTCATTATAATCCTCGCGGCTAATGCTAACTTTGGTTTGGCTTTATCAAAACATGTCGTGTAAGGTGTCAAACACTTTGGAATACTACCCCCGCCAGTCCTGGTGGCAGGGGTAGCATTCCACCCTTCTAGAGGGAGAAGACATGTAGTTACTGCTTTACCCGGTTAAAGTTAAACAGAGCCTCAGCATCACAAAATGGATGCTGTTGCCACAGACACGAGTCTGACCTCCTGCTACTGGACGAAACTCCGGCAGGGGAGGCCTGGACAATAGGTTTCCTGTCCAGGGAGGTGTCAGCACCTTCCCAGACAGGGTTTTGTGTATTTGGGCAGGGAGGGCTGCATCAGCAGATGCTTTTCCAGACACTGCCTGGGGTACACCAGGTGCTCCATGCATAGCCCGGTTCAAACCAGTTGCTGGGGCACTCAGCACCAGCTCTGGCACGAAACTGGACAAAGGGAAGGGGGTGTAACTCCCTGTCCAGGTCCACCCATAGGAGGGACCTAGCCAGGTAGTCCAGCCCCATCCTTAGTATAAGTATAGGAGCTGTGTCCCCAGGACTTTAGATTACCCTGGACAAATCTTTGAAAGACATATCCCGGACCTTCGACGTTCCATTCTGACTAGAAGACGGAAGATATCTCCCTTGTGGTCAAGAAGTGGCCACCCTGTTCAAACAGGCACCAACAGCACCTTTGCTCATCTGCAGTTTCAAGGCTCCCATCGGATCCCAAAGACTCTGCGACATAGGAACTGGACTTTCAGACTTCTCTGACACCGACCTACATCCACAGCAAAGCTGAGACCCGTGGCGGACACGAGAAACGCGGGACCGGATACCCGTGACATCCTGCATTTTGCCCCTAGGGCATATCGTATACTGTGCAACTTATCGTATATTAACTGTGTGACTTGTATTGTATTTTGACCTCTGATCTCATAAAGAGTGGAGAGGGGTTGTGTTTAGATTAATATATATTGGATATATACCTTGTGTGGTGTCCTTTCATTTGGTACTCAAGGGATTATAATTGGTAAAACAACTTTCTTAACTCACCTACAGAAGTCTTAGCCTGAAGACTGCTGGTTCATGCTAACACTAGGATAGCTTTCTATAAGGTTGACTTTACAACCACCATCAATAAGGGTCGATTAGACTAGTGCAAGGTGCCTACTAGGGTGAATAACTTTTACAACAAAACTTTTACAACGCACTACCATTACAACGCGGTCATTACAACGCAAACCATTACAACGCATTGCGCTGGGGGGCGCTCTAGGATAGGGAATACGTTTAATTTACCATCCAACACCTTCCCTGGTGTCCACGGGGACTGGTGTTGGAATAGTAAATTAAACTTTTCACTATCCAGCACCCCAAAGCGCTATGCGTTGTAATGGATTGCGATGTAAAAACCGGGTTGTAAAAGCAGGCGTTGTAATAGCCTGCATTGTAAAGTCATACATCTGCCTACTAGAACTAGTGGACATCATATGCCAGGCTAACTTCTCACACACTGTGTTTAATTTCTGGAGATTTTAATACAAACCTCTTCCACAACCCGTTCAAGGACCTAGGGATCATCTTTCCAGCGGTTCCCCCACATCTTGCTACACAAACATTACCATTAGGACTTAGACCTTCCAAATATGGCGAATTCATTGTCCTCCAATTCAGCAGTATAGGCTATATTGTAATCAATGGTCGCTCACCCACAGACACTCCTCTGGCCTGCACTAGAGCAGACGGCCAAACCCACTCATTTCTGGACTTTACTCTAGGAAACAGTGAAATGCTCCCCTTAATCAAGTGCCATCACATCCTAGCACAAGGGGAGAGTAACCACTGACCTCAAATAATAACTATCACCCACCATTCCCCACCACCAGTCAATCAAACACACGCTATCAGGCTGCCACTCTGGGAACCTAAGGAGAATGAAATGGACATCCAGCTCCTTCTCCCCATCATGGAGATACGTAGTGATTTCCTATGTTTACACTAAACACTGCCCAGAAGACCTGGGTGTGAAACGCTTGAAGAGTACTATTGGTTATAATGTTTATTCTACTAGGAATGTTGACAGCAAGTTTGTTTATGGATTCTCCTTTTTTCATGTTCTACAGTCCCCTGAAGAAGGGATTTAATCCCGAAATGCATTGGGCATGACCAAATATTTTGAATAATACTGTAGTATTATGATTACATTTCTGCTTGATTCATTTGATTTTTTTGTACATAATTGAACGTTTTTGATGATTGGAAATGTTAAGTTTTTTTCTGATGATCAAGTTTGTTTTCAATACAATTGCAATATTCCAGTTTGCAGTATCTTGTGATTCATTTTCTGAAATAATATTTGATTCATCTGTTTTTCAAGAATAGGTTTTCATGTATGTTGAAAGTTTAATACTTTAACCTTAGCAGTGCGCCTGGCATACTGGTGGTATCCCACCAGCTTTTTTCTCCGAAAGCAGCAGTTCATCATATACAACTTTACTGCTGCTTCAGCGACTTCAAGGCGGCTTTCGACCGGGTGCCACATGGCCGCTATGGCAAAAATTAGAGAGCTGGGGCATACCTCCCACTCTCTTAAAAGCCATAATCCAACTCCACTCATGAACTTGGATTAGAATAAAGTTGGGAGAAGGTTCTCATGTCTCAAAAAGGATTCAACCAGGAAGCGGCATTGAACAAGTCTGCATGTTGACACCCTCCTTTTTAACCTGTTCATCCCGGACCTATCCTCCACACTTGACAAGGTTAACTCCCACCTGCCTCAACTAGAAGGATCCTGTATCAGCAACCTTTTATACGCTGACAGCCTGGTGTGACTTAGCCACACAAAGGTAGGCCTGCAGAGGCTACACAATAAACAATGCCCTTGAACTGAAACTGTCAAAAACAAAAATAATTCATTTTGGCAAACGGAAGCAGTAGAAAGGTGGTTGGTTTTTCAACAGTAAAAGCATCGATATACTGCCACACTATAAATACCTGGGAATTCTCCAGGACTCCAGAGCCTCCTTCACCAAGCAAAAAGACGCTGTTAAGGCTAAAGCACTGTCGGTTGAGGTCGCCTCGACAAAACTTTCAAAACAGCTACTTGGTCCAAGCCTAACTCCACTGCTCAAAGTGATGAAGGCTAAGATCACCAACTCGCTATAATATGGACATGAGATTATGATGGGCACCTTATTAAACAAACTAACCACTAGAATCTTTAAACTAGCATGGTGCCTGCCAAGGTCCTCATCTCCAGCACAAGTTAGACTAGAACTCGGCCGATTAGATCATTATGGCGTTGAGGCAGGCGCATTCAATAAGCTCTGTAACAGACTGTGCAACGTCTGGGAAGGCTGCCTGGAGGCCAAACTTTGGAACAAAATAACGACCAGCACATCCAGTCAAAAAAAATATCGCCACCACCTGGCACACTCTCTATAGTTACTCAGAGTCACAGAATATTGGGGAACAAACCCATCGCAACGGGCATCAACGATCATAATCAAGTGAAGTGTCCGGCTTTGGTTTTTTCATTCCAACAGGACAAAACTATCAAGAAAGAAACAAGGCTGGGCCGTTACTTCCAACCTCAAACTAGGGGTTGAGTCATCTTACTTATCAAGCACATTGTCTCTCTTTTGGAAGCTAAAGTTTATGGCCCTAAGGTTGGGCGAATGGCCTTTTTTTAAGCATCGGCCAGAGGGCTGGCACCCCTGTGTTAGTATTGAATGCAGGGAGTGTGGCTACCACTCTGAAAGCATGGACCATATAGCCTGCACATGTCCCACTTTGCTCAACGACAGGAGGATTTTATTGCGGGTGGAGTGGAACAAACTTGGGCCTCGCACATGTCGTCAGGCCCAAATAGCTGCTATGAACTCAAAAAACAAAGTTGAACATCCGGTTCACTAAATTTGTTAGCAGAGCCGCTAACTCACTGGGGAAAGACAGGGCAGCAAATCCTTCGCTGGTCGGTAGCGCTGCTTCAGCGCCATAAAACCACTTAACGACCGCTGGCTTATCCAGCGTGGCCCATCTGAACATTATATTCATCTCTCAAATTAATTGTCATGTTCACTTGCTTCCCTTTTAGATTTTTTTAAAGCGATGCTGTGACTGTTTTGTTAACTGAAAATTCGAACCATATAGGCTATACTCTCAAAACTAGGATTCTCTTAACTTCAACCCATTTTAACCCCTTGCGTGCTGATGACAGAACGGTTCCGTCATCAACATCGGTTGGGCTGTGCTGATGACGGAAACGTTCCGTCATGACTCCGCCCGCGCAAGGCGGAGTCAGCACAGGCGGGGAATACGTCCCGCACGCAAGGGGTTAAAGTAAGATTATTGCACTGTTTTCGTATTATCTTGGGTTCTTTTTTAAACTTAGATCTGTGTAAACATGGATTACATGGTTTTTAACATTTTGTTATGGTTTTTAGTAATCAAACAAACTTCGAAAAAGAAATTATATATATATATATATATATATACACATATACACAGACACACACACACATATATACACACACACACACACACATACACACACATACATACATACATACACAGACACACTACGATGTACTGGCTATGCAAGGTAAAGGTACTATCGATAAACTGGTTGCAATGTAGTGACGTCTGATCTATTCACTACCTGCGCAGTTACATAGATAAGTTTCACAAAGCCCACCAGCTAGCATTAGGATCATGGAAGTCATTTACGGGTCACTAGGGGTCGCAGCTGCGACCCTTGGCTTGCCCTTTGCAACCCCTGACCTCAGAGGTGGCAAAGGCAGTGCCAGGAACACAGTGGCAGCTCATCCTTATGGATGTTGGTTGAGGCACTACTTTCTTTGTTATCAGTCAGTTTTTTTTATTGCACTAATAGTGAATAACGTAATATTATTCACTATTAGTGTAGTATAAAAATGGAGTAAAGTTAGCTGGAATATCACCCTATCTGCCAGTTGAGGTAAGTAACAAAGCTTAATGTTCTGTGCATGCTTGCGGGTGAGAGAGTGTATGTATGAGGGAATGTGGGTATGTGTAAGCATGTGTTTTTGAGTGAAATCAAAGGTCAAATGGCGTGTGATGTCACTTCCACTACCCCAGATATTTTGGTGAATTGACGTCAATGATTAGGGACTCCATTATTTTTCCCTTTCATACTGACATTTTTTGGGCGATTTTTATTCTCCAAAGACTGGAAGAATGTTGATTGTTTATCTGTTCAAGATCCCCATCTACTGGCTAGTGTGAAAAATGTAACCATTCTGCTGACGAGAAGACACACATAGCAAGACGACGAGATGTAAAAAACGACTATGCCAGATTTTACATTTCACAGCAATGAAACTGTCAGCTCTATTTCTAGTTATTGAATATACATTCTTTTCTGATGTAGAAATGAAACCAATGATAGTATTATTTTCTAGATTGCAAAAAAGTAAAAATCTGGAAGGATGGCAAGACAAACCTGTTCCTGCTTGCACTTCTTACCTGCCAGCTCCTCATAAATATTGACAACATTTTGACACTGTCAATATGGCGCTGTAGCACATTCTCTAAGTAAACCTAGATATTAGAGCAGACCTGCGGAGACTGCTACCATTATATCAAATTTCACTACTCAAATTGACAGCTGGGGCGGTAATCTCATCACACTCCCTAGCATGACAGGGCCCTGCCTGACCTCCACAGGTGACAACTACTACACCGTTATCTATCCTCCTAATCTCTCCAAATCCGCATCTAAATCCCTCAAACACTCCATCCTGAGACCCTGATATCCGATCTTCATCTCTGCATGGACAAGGGCACTGTCATTAACAACCTCATCTTCCACTCCAGGATAACAATGGTGCAATGCCTGCTCTGGCCTTCTCAAAGTACAGGAAGCCAGGAACATCTCTCACAGAAAAAAACTCACAATCACACCATCTGCAATCCTGCGTGCTGACCTCACCATCACCTTGTACAATAGCGGCATTATCCTGATTCAAGGGCCATCGAAAGACCTCATCAAATTTGCGGATCTCTTCACCCTCCTTAAAAAATATGTTCACAAGCCTACCCAGTCCATGCTCTCCCCACTCCGCCTCTTGCCCAACCCACCAAGTGTACCTAGCCTCTCACGAATCACACATGCCAGTGACCACATCATTGGGCGTCCTAGCCCTACTATCTGGTCACCAACGCATGCCAACCACTGCACGCCTATACCACTGAACTAAGGCCTACAAGCTATCCCCACTCTGTCGGCTTCCAAAACTCCCCTAGGGCCCACAACTTGAGCCAACCTAGCCCCGCTTTCACACTTCCAGCACTTGCCATTAGAAGCGTCCCCAAACCCTTAACCTCCTGCCCGCATAATCTTCCTGCACTCTGCGCTATTGAAAAGTGTACTAGGACCCTCGACACTGGTATTGAAACGTCTACTAGGGCCCACAACATGGGTCGATTTAGCCTCACTACTAGGCTACCAATGCAGTCCGGCAGACTCGCTCCCACCCCATCGGCCTCCTGCCCACAAGACCTTCCCTCTCATAGGGATACTGATCGACCTAGCTCCACCACTAGGCTACCGGCACACTCCATCAGAATCGCTCGCATGCAACCGGCCCGCCAGAACCCACCACTAGGCTACCAGCACATTCTATCAGAATCGCCGAAATGCAATCGGTCCCCTGCCCGCCAGAACCTACCTCTCTTAGAGATATTGATAATCTCCACCACAGGCCCACCAAATGAACCCTGAGCATCCACAAGTCCATTCTGGATCTAAAGAACCTCCTACACCTCACTGAGCTCTCCTTCTCGAATCTCTGGCTCTCGCAGAAAGCAAGCCCCATCCCCTACACTAAGCCCCTCCTTCACTCACTACCACTATCCCCAAGACACTTGCTCCCCCGCAAGCAACCCTGCCACCTCTCGGAGGAGGAAATTCTTGCCCTCCTTCATACCTACAAACCCACGCCTAACCCTTTAGGCCTCACGGAGGAAGAAGTGGTTGACCTCCTCATTAGCTATGATTCTGCCTTGACAACCCGATGCCCCTCAGACCTGAGGGAAGAACACCCTACCTGCACAGTTGCAACCAACCCCAACAGATCTGCTACCCTCCGCTTCAGAGGGTGGTCAATAGCAACCTAGCTAGAGTACCCATCTCTGCATCTTCCCTTGACACTCACTCCGACCCCTCCCTAGCCGGCCTCCTAATTAACTGCCGCTCAGCAGTAAAGCATGCATCTGATGTCGCTGATCTCATCCTGAGCCAAAAATGGAGTTAGCAATCTTGACTGATTCTTGGTTTAAGGAATCCATATCGCCCTACCTAGACTTCTTAGTCCCGACCAATTACAACATTGTAAGGCTGGACAAGCATTCAAAGAATTAAAGGGGGAGGAATTACCTGCATCTACTGCTCTAATCTCCATGTTACTGAACTTCTGGTGGACCCCACAGACTCCTCACACTCTCCATTTGCAGCAACACCTCCCAACTGTACAGACTTCACATCTTTTACCACCCCCCCAGGCAAGAATGACACCTTCACTGACCTCCTTATGGAAATCACCACAGCCAAGGTTTGCCCTAACTCTAATGACATTTTCCTTGGCGACTTCAACTTGCATTGAAACAATCCTAAGGACCCTCAAGTTAACGCCATCAGAAACTTCTTTGCCGATCAAGCCCTTACACAAGCCTGCTCTCTCCCTACTTATGCAAAAGGCGTCACCCTAGACTGGATCATCGCTAAGTAATCAGCAGTCAAACTTATCTCTATTGACCCTTTTTATTGGTCGGACCACCACATTATCACCTTCCTCCTGCCTAGCACCCACAAGACATGGACACCACAACCTGTGATTCCCAAATGATGGGTGAGAGACACCAAGAACCTTGATCACGAGAAACTGTCTGCTGCGCTGTGAGACAGACCCCCCCACACACACACACACACTCAGTGCACCTCGGTCAACAACCTAGCAGAGCATTATTCTTCAACTATATCAAATATTCTCGATGACCTTGCTCCACTAAAACTAAAAAGAACCCAGATCAAACACAGGAATCCCTGGTTCAACGGATCCCTAAACAAGGAGAGGAGATCCCTTTGACAGACTGAACGAAACTGGAAACAGCACCCGTCAGCAGCCCATCGACAACTTCTCCGCGAGGCCAGAAGTGCCTACAATAGGAAAATCCTCAAATCTTAAAAATAATTCTTCAGAACTGAACTTGAGAACGTCAAGAATCGACCACTCAAGCTATTTGACTTGGTCAAACACCAATCCAACAAACTAGCAAAAAAAACAAAAAAACACCTAAACCCCTAACATCAAGCAAGAAATTTTCATCCTTCTTCTGCGACAAATTCTCTGCCCTAGGAAATGAACTTAAATCCACAACTCACCACCAAAATCTGTCAGCTTTACCTCTTCTCTCCACGCTGTCTTCCCAAACCTCACCCAAAAACCAAGTGCACTGGTCCAACTTTAAGATATACGACGAACACTCGAGAACCCTAACCTCCTTAAACCTGAACAATCACTTCAATGATCCCCTCCCCTCTAACTGCCTCGCTGCCGCCTCTCAGGCTTTCATCCCTTCCTGGACTGCAATAATCAACGCCTCTCTCCTACAGGGCTCAATACCTGCTTCTCTTAAGGCTGGCCAAGTTGTCCCCATCTTAAAAAAACCTTTGCTGGACCCTGCTTCCGCCGACAACTATAGACCCATATCCAACATCCTAGCCAAAGTCCTGGAAAAATGTGTGCAACAGCAGCTGAGCCTACACATCACCAACTTGCACCTTCTAGACTACTTCCAATCCGGAAACCACCCTTCTCCAAATCATGAATGACGCCCTCCAAGCCCTCGACCAAGGCAAAACCTGTCTCCTAAACTTCCTAAACCTATCCTCTGCCTTTGATACGGTTAACCACGAAATTCTCCTTCAACGACTCAAACTCAGGATTGGTTTGGATGGCACCATCCTTTAATGGTTTAGATCCTTCCTCCAAAATCGCTCACAGAGAGTCCTCATCAATGGTAATCTATCTGCTCCCCCTCAGATCATGGTTAGAGTCCCCCAAGGATCAACCCTCTCCCCTAACCTCTTCAATCTTCACCTTGAACCACTCACAGAGGTGCTACACTTGGCCAACATCTCCTACCTTATGTATGCCAACGATACACAGATCTACATCAAAATCTCTTCCCCTGAGGACATTTTCTCGCTGAATGAGGCCCTGAAGCTGACTGTCCACTGGCTCCCCGCCAACCAGCTTACACTTAACGCAAATAAAACTGAATTTCTTCTAATCTCCCCACCCAAAACCAATCCAGACATCCAGGAATGACTCAAGGCTATCACAGCACTAAACTGCCTTCCTACCATTGTTGACTCAGCGAAATCCCTTGGAATAATCGTTGACAGCAACCTGAACATGCGGGCCATATCAACTTCATGGCCAAAACTGCCAGATTCCACCTGAGTTACCCAAGAAACCTAAAACCTTTTCTTGATGCCTCTGACCTAAAAACGGCAATACAGGCACTATTCATTTCCAGACTAGAATATGGATGCTCTACTCTCGCAGGGCTACCCAAGAACTCTCTGGACCCATTGAAAGCCTGCCTCAATGCCGCCGCTAGACTCCTAACTGCTCAAAGAAATTCAACCACATCTCTCTCTACCTCAGAGCTCTGAACTGGCTTCCCCTAGAGGCCAGAATCCAACTTAAACTCGCCTGCATTACTCACAAAGCTCTTTACTCTAATTCCCTTGCATATCTCACCCAAAACCTTGTGATATCCAGAGGAGCCAGAAACTCCCGGTCTGCCAAAGACCTTTTGCTTCAACCAGCACGCTTCTGGAAGAAAAAAACCTACAATCGGGCCTTCTCTGGTGCCGCTCCAAGAATTTGGAAATCTCCCACCCGCCATCAGAAGACTTCCATCCTTGGCACACTTTAAAAAGGAGACCAAAACTTTCCTAATGGGCAAAATCCTTGCCCACAATCACATTACAATCACCTCAGCGACATGTTCCACCCACCACTTTGGAATGATCCATGGCTTTTACGGATGATACCTATCCTGCTCTTCTGGGCATCCCACCCAAGAGTGAGAGTGTGTGCCTTCTTTTATAATGTATCTACCTGTTTTTCTTTTGATCCCATATGTAGCCGGGACCTTAGACTGCATGCTCTTTTTTCTTGTATAATGTATCTACCTATTTCACCCAATTGGTCCCTCCCTTCCTAACTCTTTGTATACCACCTTAATCCTGTAAAGCGCTCTGATACCCTCACAGGTCTAGTTCGCGCTCTATAAAACTATAAAATAATAATAGTTACTGTGACTATAAGTCCCCTCGCATGCCGCTGGATAATATAACAATATGACTATGAGTGTCCCACATATGGTGAAAAACTCTAGATTTGTATAAGCCACAACCTAGCTTGGTTGACAGAATCTGTTAGTGCCGGTTCAGGAAGCCCAAATTGAATTAAAAAACGGCATTCCACCTGGGGTCAGCCGAACTCACGGCACATGCAACCGGAAAGCAGGACACTAACAGTCATATTGTTATATTATCCAGAGGCAGGCGAGGGGACTTACACTCACAGTAACTACGGCTATCATTTGATTTTAGAGATGGGAGCGTCGTAGACATTGCAACTGGCAACAAACAACGGAAATGGAGACGCCCCATTGCTGGCCTCTCATTGGCCAAGAACACCTATTGAATGGTAGGACTGTTTAAAAGACTGTGCCTTTACATCAACGTCTTTTCCGCACTGATGAAGGCAAAAGCCAGAAACGCATCTGAGGATACCACAAAGCCTACACATGCCCCATGAGTGCACCAAACCTCTGTGTTTTGATATATATATATATATATATATATATATATATATATATATATATATATCCAAAATAGCGCGATGCTCCTTCCGGAGATCCCTCGCCTTTGTTGGGGTGGCTCGTAGCCAGCGGAGCAGCCGGTAAATAATATTCCAAACAAACGGAGTATCGCTGAGCACTAAGTTCCAAAAGATACCACAGGGTTCAAAGTTCTTATACCAAAGTTGTGAGGTTTATTAAATTCATAAACCCAGTCATGACGCGCTGTGGAGCGCGAAACGCGTCACGACTGGGTTTATGAATTTAATACACCTCACAACTTTGGCATAAGAACTTTGAACCATGTGGTATCTTTTGGAACTTAGTGCTCGGCGGTACTCTGTTCGTTTGGAATATATATATATATATTACTTACTGGCGGTCGCCAGTAGGTATATATAGTTAGGAATTTTTCTCTATGGAACTTTTGAAAATTGTATGTCTAATAACTTTGGCGTTTTTGGACGGAATCGGCTGAAATTTCCAGGAAAATGGCATATTTTGTTTCTGAGCAGCGCCTGAAAATTTGGGGGGGTTCCGTCAAGGGGGGGCCGAGAAAAAAGGGGGGTCCCAAAACGCGTTTTTCCCATTCATTTTTCCATAGGGCCTTTGGCCTCACTTTTAGCTCGAACGGCTGAATGGATTTACACGAAACTTGGCACAATTATAGGGACTGTTAGCCCGATGTGCCTTTGCTGGGTCTCAATGTATGTGCTCCAGTGGATTTTGAGAAATTAACGTTTAAAAAAACAGATATATCTGTGACAGCGTCCTAGATAGCGCACCAGATCGCGTACTTTTCGCGTAACGGAGCTTTGCGTAGCGAAGCTGATTGGCTCTCCGGTGTCTGTCAACATTCTAAACAGTCCGTTGCGGCCGCCATCTTGTCTCTCGGTAGGATCGAGGAGAAAAACGAAGGGGGAATTTAATGAAAGGGGGCAAGGTATATCCTTCTTGACCCCCTAGGAATGATGTTGGGGTTATTAAAGGGTCCCGTGGGGCAAATAATAAAAATTTGATTTTTCGCGGTAGAAGCGCTTCTCGGTTCGCGAACCGGGTCGCAAACTGGTAGCGAAACGTGAATTCGCCATTTTGTGTTTCGATTTAATTAAATTACTAGGTATAAGGGGGTACGGGAGACGTATCCTGACCCCTTATGTTTTCTGAGGGTGTCTGAGGAGGCTCATATATGTTGATACATGTCTTCCAGCGGCTGTGCGTGAGCGTTTTTTTTGTTTTTGCCGCTTGACTTCTGTTAACGTTCGATTGGATGGAAATCAGGAGCTGTTGACCGCCATTTTGTCACTGCAAGTAAATATTTTGTTAAAAATAATTTTTATAAATTAATCCTTATTGATAAACATTGTCTGCGCCATCTTGCCTTTTTTGCAATGCCACACTTTTGTCGTGCACGGCAGCCATTTTAGATGCCTTGACTAGACCCACTCTCTGAACGCCGCCGATCCTCAGCATGGCTCCCCACCCTTGCAAGCATCTCCCCCACGCACTGGTCACCCCCGCTCTCTCTCTCATGCATGGGCCATAAACCTCCCCCCATTTGCGCTGCTCTTCCCTGAGAATCACACTCTGTGCCCGCCCGACACCTCCCTTTCACCCTATTCACTACCGCACCCTCTGACACTCCTTTTCCTCTGTGTCCGATTGTCCAGGCGGGTCCCAGGCTATCACCTAGCCCTGCAGATGTAGTTTATGTCCCCAGCTGTAAAGAATCACCCCTCTTCAAAGGAGTTACAGTAGATCAAGGCCCCCACCCGATGAGATCCGTCACACCACACGCGTTCCTACTATCTGATAACCATCCTGTATTGTGCTTGGGGAGGGGATTCTCACTGTGAGGGTGTGTGGGTCCGAGCCTGAAGCCGAAGATTCCAGGGATGCCTTTTTGTACATCAAAGTCTTCACAATTATGTGTCACATTAAAAATATATAGCACTCCAACAAAGTTGTAGGATTATAACACTTTAATAACTTATAAATATATACAACGCTCCAACAAAGTAAACACGTTAAAAAAAACTTTTTAAACAACTATTTACATGACACTGCTTTAACCAGGATAGACAAAGAAATGACACAGTGATGTAAAAGTTTCTGAAAGAAATGCCAAGAACGTCCCTTGTGAAAGTGAATTTTATCTGGCAATTTTTTTCTTTTCCTTCTCATGAAAAGAAAGTTAATGCCAGGTTCGTTACCTGCCTCATATGTAAAAAAAAAAACTCTCGAGAGGGACCGAAAAAAAATATAGCTATGGTAATCATACCATGCATCGGCACATGGAGAGGTGGCACTCTCTTAATTATTCTAAAGCACAACTTCGAGATTTGGTGGATAATCCCCGACCGGCAAAAACATCCACCAATGACTTAGCAATAAGTGAGTCAGAGGCAAGGGAAACGGTCCCAAATCTGTAAAAGAACTTAGGCAGATGAGATTGACTTGTGTAGCATGTGGAAAATTAATTTCATGCGGAGAGATGAGTATTACTTTAATAAATAGATCATATGAAAATCATCAATGTCCAAACGTTCTAGAAAGTAATTTTTCTCATTTTTGAGGAAGAGAGATAACCTACAGTGGTACGGGGTCGTTTTCGTTCGTACTAGGGGGGCCAGGTTACATTCGTTCGGGGTGGCTTAGGGGCATTTAAAACAACTTCCCTGATACAGGTAGCATATAAAGTAGAGGCTAAATACCAGGATCTTTATCGATTGCTTTATGCTGTAGAAAAATGAAAAACACACAACAAACCTGGACCATTCATATTTTCAATGGTTCTGCATACTATACTTTTTAACCCTTAACTAATTGAGCTGCTTCATTTCACCTGCTTTTAAAAAAAAAAAAAAAAAACTCGGAAACAGTGGCCATTTCTTCGAAACTTACCAATCTACGCGTTACAACTAAGTTTGCTTTTTCAAAAACCTTTAATAAAAATGTTGGTGCCCAAATACAGGTTTATAACCCCGTGGGCCGGCCACGGAGCAGGCTGGAACTGAAAATGGGGGGGGGGGGCGGGTATTTATTTGTGGAAAACATAACAGAGTAAGTGGTTGTTGATTTCATAGTAAAAAGTGCGTCAAGCACAACAAAATCATATCGATAACTCATTGTGAGCAAGTACCAAAAGTGTCGACAATTCGAACCTTCAATAATAAATACAGTTTTCGTTGAAGGGTAGCAGAGGGGACTGGTGAAATGAACCATCAGTGAAAGTGGGGTGGGAGGAAACAATCTCTCCTACCGGGTCATACTGGTGTCCCACCGGAACTGATCAAGTTGGTAGTCTTGCAGGATTTTGGTGATTTCAAGACTGAGGCTGGCGCCAGCATGAGCGCGCCGACGTTCCGCGGCTACGTCGTGGTCGTTCCGTGGGTGATCATGGCAGTCATTGCCCATCGGGGGCCCCCGTGGCTCTTATAGAATCTTCAAAGTTGAGGAGAACGTTTCTGGATGCAGGAAACTAGAAGCGTCGTTGCACCGCAACAGTGGACGAGACCCCCGCTGGGTGAGCGGAGCATCATTGCCTCGCAATAGTGGACGAGACCTTTTGTCGGGTGAGTGCAGCGCCGCTGCATCGCAAGAGTGGAGGAACCCTTTTGTTGGGTGAGTGGAGCGTTGGGGGTGCAGCTGAGGGGCCCCCACCTGTGGGGGTGGGAGAGGCTCGTTCGCGCCGCCTCTCCCTCCCAGCGCACCCCACGCCGACACCTGGCGTTGATATCCGTGATGTCCGGACCAGGCGATAAGAGGGGGGGGGGGTCGGAGACAGAGGCAAGACATCCCCCCCCCCGTGGCCTGCAGGGCGCCGTTTCAGGACCGAACGGGGAGCTCATATCAAGCCGGGGCCAGACCAGGAGATACGAGGGGAGAGGGGGGGGGGGGGTCGGTGGCATGTGCAAGACATCCCCCCCCCAGTGTGGTCCCAGCCATTATTGAAAAAAGAAGAAGATACCGTCGGCCTCGGCTCCTCTCCTGGTCCACCTTATGCGACGACCCTTTTGTTGGGTGAGTGGAGCGTTGGGGGTGCAGCAGAGGGGCCCCTACCTGTGAGGGTGGGAGAGGCTCGTTCGCGCCACCTCTCCCTCCCAGCGCACCCCACGCCGACACCTGGCGTTGATATTCGTGATGTCCGGACCAGGCGATAAGAGGGGGGGGTCGGAGGCAGAGGCAAGACATCCCCCCCGTGGCCTGCAAGGCAGCAGAAGAAAGGAATCGGGAGAACAGTACATTTCGGGCCATCCACCCCATGGCTGCCCTGCACGTGTCGAGGCCTCATCTTCCGATGGGCGTAACCGTGGCCCTGTTGCACTTCGGGAGTTTCCGGAATGGGGGTAGGTATCTGCTGATTTGTATCTATTTCATGTTACCGTTAATGGGCGTGGCGGGCGGTGGGACAGACATGCTTGTAGCAGTGGGGGGGTGGCGGAGCCTAGCTACCTCATGGCTGCCGTAATGTCAAGCTTGGCTTTTTTCACCACTTCCATGTTTAAGGTATTGGTGAATTATACTTCTCCGGAAATTTAAAAGTCACAAATGTTTTATTTGTGTAATCGTTTCAGGTCAAACGGATTGTGGGACAATGTTCAGAATGGAAGAGTCACCAAAAGGGGAAATTGTTTTTGATGGTAAAATGATGTGACTCCTTCAATGTGTCGCTTTTGCGGAACAGATATATGATGTAATTGTGTTGTTAATGTTACGGTGTACATGTAAAAAATGATGCATAAGTGTTGCACGGGCATTGTAGATACTCTCCTATGTGTGCTTAGCAATTTCAAGTCACTTTCCCCGGGTTCAAGGGCCTTGTAAATACGTCCCCATGTGTGTCTGGTCATTTGAAGTCATTTTCCTTGTAGTGTAAGGCCCTTGTAAATACGCCCCCATGTGTAAAATTAATTAATTTGCCCTTAAATGTTGCTTTTTCGGTAATTGTATCGAATCGGTAATTTTATTGATTCGGTAATTTTACCGAAAATGCAAGATTGAAATGTGGGTAGCCAATTTTCCAGTGGCACATGGCTTTCAGAATCGGTATTTTACCATGGAATACAAATCCATGGTAAAATACAGATTCCTGTGTGCATGCACATCTGTGCATGTACACATATGCCATGTGACAGACAGACGTGTCCTTAGGGGATGTCTGTTTGCCACATTGCACACATGCCCGTTTTGGGGGTGCTAGATGGTGTCAAAGTGATACCCCCTGCACCCTTGACAAATTCGGTATTTACCGATTCGGTAAATACTGAATCGGTATTTGAATTGAATCCTATGGGCTTCAAGGCCCATAGGATTCAATAGCAAATATCGATTCGGTATTTACCGAATCGGTAAATACCAAATTTTTAAGGAATCGGTAATAAATCAGATGTTGGTACTTACATCGGATTTACCGATTTTGAAATACCGAATCGGTAAAATTCGGTAATATTCGGTATTTCAAAATCGGTAAATGTGATTTACCTACATCTGGCACTAGGCGTATTATTGTTTTACATAAAATGTTTTAAAACTTTGTTTGAAATCAAATGCATGCACACTTAGGGCCAGATGTAGGTGGTCGTTTCAGGCCATTTACCGACCGGTTAAGGACGTTTTCGGCCGTTTCCGATCGCTAAATGGCAAATCGGTATGTAGGGGCTTAAATCCAAGGCCACGTGTAGGTAAATCTACATTTATAGAATCGGAAAAATTATTTGTTCGGTAAAATACCGAATCGGTAATTTTACCGATTCTGTTAATTTGTTATGTAGGGGGGAGTCTTCTGAGTCCCAAAGACCTTAACGAATCGGTATTTTAGCATGAAATCAAACTTCATGGTAAAATACCGATTCCGGTGTGCATGCACATGTGTGCTCGCACACCTATGTCATGTGAAAGGCAGACCTGCCCTTAGGGCTGGTTTGCTTGCCACATGGCACCTGTGCCTGTTTTGAGGGTGTCAGAGGGTGTCAAAGTGATACCCCCTGCACCCTTGTGCATACTTTTTTTTTTTTTTTTAATAGCATTGTTGAATCTAGTTCTTACTGTTATTGATTTACTGTTTGGTAATAGTGGTTAATAACATTTTTATTATATTTCACCACAGATTCAACTGCAGATTATTTGGGAATTAGACAATGCCGTCTAAGGATAGAATTCGAAAGGCTACAAAACGTCAAAGACAGCTTGACCCCGGGAGCCGGCCGCCTATGTCGGGTGCGATCTCAGGCTACACCAGGGCTATAAGACTTGGGGAGTGGGTCGGAGCCAAGCATCTTCTCCGAGTCCGTGCCATGACACCGCCCCTCGGGGGCCTCCGTCAAGCGGTTTAGGGAGGTACCGTATCACATTGTTTTCAAATGCAGTCAGGTCCACAAACGGCCCCCAGTTACTTTGAGAATAGTGAAGATGCAGCAGGTGCAAATAAGCTTTAGACAGTGTTACAAGCGCTGCTCAGAACTCTGAACTATGGCACCCAACATCCAGGACTTATGCCATTTGTGCAAGGCAGTGTCATTGAAGCAACTCAGGGACCAAAACCATGAACGAACACTCAATTTTACTATTGATGCTTGACTGAGGCAAAGGAGATCAGTGTGCATGAGTCTCATGCTCGATCGATTGAGCTAGCCAGATCGGGCAACTAAAAGTATAAAATAGTTATGTAAATAGTTATTTAATAAAATGTTTTACCTTGTTACTTTGCTGGTGTGTTGTATATATTTATAATATTTGCATAGGGTTTGTCGTTATTTTAGGTGGGGTGGGTGGCGGAGCCGAGCTGTCTTGCAGCCATCATCGTGTGGAGCTCAGTTCATCTCACTAGTTTCGTATTTCTCATGAGGAGTTGTTTTTAATGTTTCTATTTTAGCTAGGCCAAAAAGAGATCCCATTAGTGGCCCACTGATTTTGCTCGATTCCTTTTGTTTTTTTAAAACGATTTTTCACTATCTGCAAAGACTAAACAGAGTATTGCGACTCTGTGCTTGTTTGTAAATAGAGAATGAACCAAAGAGAACCAATTCTAAAACAGTAAATGCTTGGATAACAATCAATCAAATGGAGAGAGAAGCAGACACGACGGATTAGAACGGAGGCAAAGGCCTGCGTTAACTACCCTTCACTATCTGCAAAGAGAGAGTACTGCTAGGAGAAAAGAGGGGGGGGCAGCGTTCAAAGTACATCAGCGTGCATAAATACGAAAATGTTTGTACCCATCACGTACTTCACATTTGACAGCTTTTGATATTTGCTATTAAAAAAACATTGAAATTCACTGAAAAAAAACCATAGGTTTTAGGCCATATATAGTTAGGGGTTAGCATTTACAAAACCTTAATTTACTCGCACAAAACCATAGAAATTCGCATATATAGTTAGATGCAATAACTATATATCGCGCACCCGCAATCCACTGCTGATGATGTCACATATTACATCATTAATGACATGGTCAGTGACATCACTGATGACATCACTGACAACATCACTGATGACATCAATCATGTGATAATACGATCAACCTCTTCAGACTCCAATATAACCTTAGATACACTCAGAGTAAACAGACACTCACAGACTGTCACTCATCCATGGAGTTACTCACACACCTAGTCAGTCATGCACTGAATCAATCACACCTCCATTTCATCAACTATTCAGTTATACACACCTTACTTATTCAAACATATTCTAACACATATTTACTCTCTTATACAATCCCTGATACAAGTTCTCAATGATCCATTCAGCCACTCACACATTCACTGGCTCTAATACACAGTAATTTATATATGTGAACTCTCACATGTACTGTGTTTTACATATTTACTTACTTTGACATGTAGCACTGAGATATCCATTCACTCACCAATACACTCGTACACAGTCAACCACCCATACAGCTGTTTCAACATGCAGTTTTGAACCCATAGATCGAGTGAATCAACTGTTCACACATGTATACACAGAGTCACACACCTCCCAGCCACCCCCACACACACACTTACTCTCCCATAGAAATACTTAGGCAACCAATCAATAACCCATATAGTTACTCATATAGCTACTGATTAACACATGCAGCACTTCATAGAACAACAGATATAATGATGCACAAATTAAGACAGTTTAATCACTAACCCATGCACTCAGTGAGACACATTTAATCACTCTCTCATACAGTCAGTCATGCACCTACTAAATCCTTCATCCAGACACTTATACATCCACTCATTCTTCAATATGTAAGACATATTTTGACTTTTCAGAAACATACAGTCACTGGATGTTGTCATTTGAGATGTCATCAGTGATGTCATCAGTGATGTCATTTGAGATGTCATCAGTGATGTCATCAGTGATGTCACTGACCATGTCATTAATGATGTAATATGTGACATCATCAGCAGTGGATTGCGGGTGCGCGATATATAGTTATTGCATCTAACTATATATGCGAATTTCTATGGTTTTGTGCGAGTAAATTAAGGTTTTGTAAATGCTAACCCCTAACTATATATGGCCTAAAACCTATGGTTTTTTCAGTGAATATATATATATATATATATATATATATATATATATATATATATATATATATATATACATACATACATACATACATTCATACATACACACATACAGGGTTATTTCATGGAAAAGCAAAGGTTAAAGTAATGCTATAGTTAAGTGAATATGTCAGTGACAAAATTAATGCTTTGAACAAAAACAAACTCACATTCACCAGTTTATAGTAACCAGAGCTAACTATACCTTGCACTGCTGCCTGCCACTGCTTATGACTTCACATATTACATCCACATGACATGTTCTATAACATCATTTATAACATCACTGATGACACCTCAAATGACACCATTGATGATACCACTGATGACATCATCCAAGCCTCTTTAGCACAAATTGCTCTATAAACTAGTATTAGCGGCATGAAAGTAGTAACAAAATACCTCAAAAAAATAAGAAGCCTCATTAATATCATCACAGATCCTACTCCCTTAGGTTTAGGAACCATGTGTTTTGTGCAACATAGACCCTATACAATTCACTTCATGGGTAGCCTAGTTCACATTAAAAATCAACCACAGATACATGGAAAATCCTCATTGCGCATCGTGTTAAATATCTATACAACTGTTCAGATAAAGACAAGTTACTAAAGATACTCAGGCAGTGCGGCTGGTGACATTTGAAAGTGGTGGGCCGAATCAGCAGCGGCAGGTGTCAGGGCTAACGGGAAGAGCCCCATATCCCTGTACCCCTTGTCTCTGCATTTCACTGGTACACAGATCAAAATTTAAGCAAGCACAGATTGTAGCAAGAAATGGATCATGAAAAATGACACACACAAGCCAATATCCCCATCCGAGTACATTCTCAACTTCCTACCAGACGTTTGAGACACAAGGTCCTTGCTATGTGGTATCAAAAGCCGGCAATAACTGAACACAAAAGCTAACACAACAAAGCAGGTGTTACCTACAAACTGCAATGCAATGCTCAAAAGTGAAATTTATGAAATCCACTGATTCCATCAGATTCAGCCGCGACGGAGACGTAATTGTGAAAAGGAGCTCACCCTGGGCCAAATTATTTTTATTTGGCTCCGTTGCATTATGTACACAGTGCATCCATTGCTGCCCCTCCCCCCCCCCCCAAGCTGAAATGAGTTGCACAAGGTCACACAAAGCGAAGAGGATAAAATTAGACTACATCACTACAATAATGGTGTCTTGATCTGAAGGCAACAACCGGACCTATAGACCGCCTTCCCAGATTTGCTGTGTGGCTTCAAAAACATAAATGAAAAGAACATTTGCAAACTGCAACCTTTCCCAGCAATATCAAACGTACCCTCCTATGTGTCGTGTCTAAAGGACAACATGAGGCTTCCTCCGTAGTAAATACTAATGCAAAACACTCAGAATACATATTTCCGGTGCTTGGTTACCGTCACCATAAAAAGTCAAGTAGAAAAAAAAAAATCAGCGTTCAACATAAGAAACAAAAAAACTTCTAGTTCTTGCTGTAATGAAAACAAAGCTTGATTGCTGGTCCATCTAACACTCACGGTAGGAAGAACATATTCATATTTCCAGGAAGAACGGCGACTGTGGTCCCCCCAGTCGAAGGGGCCTGTTTATTCACCATTACACATATGAAAACATCACTTGTGCCCTTTTCCAGTCCCATTTCATTCTAAGCACATTCTCCTTTCGACTCTGTCTGGGTGTCACAAAGTCACACCGCATCAAGCCGTTTATCAAACCCTGATTGAATTGTGACTAATTGATGCCATTTATTTGGGTGGATGGGCCTGAGATGGGAGGCTGCCTCCCTCTGCCTGATTTTAATATCTAGACACGTTCTGAGCAGGTACAGATATCATCTGCAAAAAACACAGTTGATGGACAGAATGCAGAACAATGTCATACATTCACCCCAGTACAGAGATCTGGGCCTAAATCCATCGTTTTTTTGCACTCCACACCACCCCAGTTCAGACATGGCCATATGCAAATCAGTCTGACCCTGTGCATCATGGGAACAGTCAAGCCCGAACTGCCAAGCCATGCCTTCCCTGGACCGGAAACAAGCTTCCGAGAACCGGTTTCTGGCATTCCAGCCGTCCTCAGCCCGGCTTGCTTGAATCCAGTGGTGTGGAGTGCATGGGACTCCCGTCTGAGCATACCCATCCCACTCGGGGTGACAAATGCAAAAACCACAGTTGATGGACAGAATGCAGAACAATGTCCTACATTCACCCCAGTACAGAGGTCTGGGCCTAAATCCATCGTTTTTTTGCACTCCACACCACCCCAGTTCAGACATGGCTATATGCAAATCAGTCTGACCCTGTGCCTCGTGGGAACAGTCCCGCCCGAACTGCCAAGCCATGCCTTCCCTGGACCGGAAACAAGCTTTGGAGGACCGTGTTTTTTGCAATTTTCACCCCGAGTGGGCTGGGTATGCTCAGACGTGAGTCCCAGGCTCTCCACATCACTGGAGTCAAGCTATCCAGGCTGAAGAAGGCTGATAGCCAGAAACCGGTCCTTGGATGCTTGATTCCGGTCTAGGAAAGACATGGCTTGGTAGTTCGGGCTGGACTGTTCCCATGAGGCACAGGGTCAAGGCTGATTTGCATATAGCCATTGTCTGACCTAGGGTGGTGTGGAGTGCAAAAAAACGATGGATTTAGGCCCAGATCTTTGTACTGGAGTGAATGTAAGACATTGTTCTGCATTCTGTCCATCAACTGTGTTTTTTACAGATATCATCTGCACCAGCACGTCCTTACATACATATTTTGAGGCGCATGCAGTTTGAACAAAATGAGTTTTTAAAGTTTCCATCTTGTAGTGCAAAGGAGGTTTTTTTTCGGTTTTCTTTTCTCTGCATTTTAGCGCTAACTTTACCCGAAGGTATCCGAGCGATTGCCTTTACTGGATCACCAGTTGCATTACAGACGGCCACACACATTCATTTTGTTAGGCACACTTTTATGGTATACTTTTATGATTTTTATTAATCGAATAAAGTGGTTTTGACTGACTGACTGAACTGCCTATAAGGAATCATTTTGGTACAACGATAAACAGTTTGGTGTCCAAATTGATTTGTGAATTAGGGATCTATTAAACATATGACGATCTCTTTATTTTTTCACACCTCTTTCTGTCTCTAATGGGCATTTTTAGAGGGCTGATACGACTGCAGAACATGCTAGTCCCATAATTGTGAGCAGTTATATTTCATCACGTACAATAGCGTTTAGAAAGATGTGGGTCAGTTTTTTCTTGCCGAAATTATGGTTTTAAAAGAAAAACAATACTTTATCTCTTTTTTACACTGACTTATTGATTTTTTTTCCATCTTTCATGATCACCATAAGGCTAGGGGGGCTGTACGCTTTGGTCTTACAATCTTTGATCATGCTCAACAGAACGGAGAAACGTTACGACTTGCATGCATGCGCGTCGAAGCGAGACGCGGCCCAGAGATAGCTCATGGCTTGCGCGCGTGCGCGGAAAAGTGTGATGCTACCAAAAGGAACCGATCATGCTCCTAGCTTACACCACTACTGGAGGCAGTGACTCTGGTGTTTAGGTATGCGCAGGCGCGAGATGTGCGCGAAAACGAGTAATTAAGTCAAGTGATCTCAATAAAAGGAGACTCATTCTGCCGTCCAGGTACCTCCCCTTCGGCTTGGTCCTTGCCTTGGGTACCGACGGACAGGTGAGTCATGTGGCCACTAAAACCGTTTTTCTGTATTCCTTTTTACATTCTTTTAAGGATTTTTTTCTAGAATTGTCACCAAGACTATAGGCTTGCTCAGTGGAGCAGTAAGGGCTACAGTATTTTCTGCTCAATCAAACTAGTTTGCAATACAGCTACAGGCACTTTTCCAAGATAGACCTATAAATCTCTGTTTAGCTATGTTTTTATTGTAACTAATGAGTTTCTTTTCCCCATAACATTGATCTCTGGCCTTGTATCAGGGGCGCCTGGTCGGTTGTCAAATTTCTTTAACAGTAAGGTTTAAAATATTGAATACTTGATGATTTAGGTAAAGGGACACATAGGGATATATATTCATATGTGTTCTTATGTACCCACGAACAGAGCGGGGCCTCATCTACCGAGCAGTTGTCGGGTGAGGTGAGGCGTACTCCCACTCAAAGATGGGTGAGTACACTTGAATTGACTCAAGACAGTTTTTTGAGCATACTATATGTTGAGCCACTTAATGGGCATGTACTACTGTCAAGAGATAATTACTCTTATGACAGCAATATAACTATATGGAGACTTGGATGATCGAAGTGCACCAGAATGCAACACTTAATATTTTTATATTTGTCATTATAGGACAGAAACTGCATTTGTAGTAACTCCGAAACCTTTGCACATCTGTGCACATCAGGTTCTGGTAGGGTGGTTCATAACCACGAATTTACAAGTTTCTAATTGAAGTTTTTTCACATACTCGTTGTGTTATTTGTGCAGTAGCGCATAATCTTCTGGGTCTTGACGAAAGCCCGGCATTGTTACCTATACGGCTGAAACATGTTGACCTTTCCCCTATTGCCATAAGATAGTTATTCTTTCAAACTATCAGGTTATGTTTTTAATCTTGACACTAGGACAACTTTCATCAAAAATATTTTTGTTTGTCCTGGTAGCCTTTTTTAATTTTCACATTCACTTTGCACTGCAAATTACCATCACCACTTTTGAGATCACACTTGGCTGGGCCAATCACTGGTTTTGAATCTGGTGCAGTAAAGTCCCCCTAACAAGGTTTGGACTGCATGGATTTCATGTTACCAACTCCCAGATGACGTTGCTCCACCAGTATGGTGGGCTGATAGGATTCATCTCGACCAAGCGAGGTTGAATCTGTGTTGCTCTGAGTCTTCCTTTTATCTGAGTCTCTTATTGGTTTCTGTGTTTTGACCGGTAGTCTCTTATTGTGTGTTTTTTTTCAGATATATATTGGGGATTGGAGTCCACAGGGTCGGTAAAAAATTTCCCCTAGGACCCTCTTTTGTAAATTTGTGTTTTGGGGTCCTTTATAGGTGGTACTCCTTTCTGAGGTTTGAACATTGATTAGTTAGAGACAAATAACTATAGAATGCATGTCTACTAATGCCGCAATTCACTGCAAAGTCTGCTTATTTATATACACAGTATTTAATCTGTTTTGGTACTTCCTAATGCTTTACACTTGTTCTTTGATAAAGCCCGACTTACTCAGAGCAATAGCCACCCAGGGTTAAGCTAAGGTTTATCAAACAAATCTGACTGGACCTAGTACAGGTAGTGAGCTTATTACATGGTGAGATTGCACAATCAAACCACATAATAAAGCGCTTACCTCAGTCACAACCTACTTTTGTTTGAAGGCGAACAATATGCTTATTTGGCCTGCGCTTGCTGGGCTATCAGCCTGCCTGCCAATGCAAACAAGAATAGTAGGATATGCTGTTAGATTGAATATTTGCCTCACTGTTCAAAACAGGTATGCAAGTGTGATCCATCAAACGTGCATTTTGTAGAGGGAGGTTGCTCTGGGCAGGATGGAAGGTAGGGAGGGTGGAAGAGCATCAGGGCGGCACTTTTTACCAGACAAGGGACACTGAACACAAGCTGGACATCTTGGATTTAACAGAGGATTGATATCCTAAACCTTTCCCAGTTCTGTCTCTTTTTTTCCATAATATTCATAACTAGGTATGTTGGTCCACCACCTTCCAACATAATGGGTACAAATCCTAAATGGTGGTAAATGTTTATGAATGTAAATGTATTTGAGCTTATATAGCGCACAGCTACCCGCAGTGGGTTTCCCGGCGCTTGCTTAGGGAACCCGTCCTGGTATTCCCCTGTGAGATAACCCCGGAAGGGTATCCACAAGGTGAAAGCCAGGCATCCCGCCGCGAGGGGCCGTTGTGGAGATTAAGCAAGCTATTGCCCAGAGTCGCAGAGTGTGAACCCGTGAGTCGAGAAGGCACCGGAGCGAGAATTATCGAGTCCGTGGAATTTTTAGCCCAAGACCCGCCGAGGCGGGGAATTGAACCCTGGTCCAGGGCCGATCTCAGCTTCCGGGTCTGCCGCCTCTAACCCCTGAGCCACACTTCTCCACAGGTATGCAAGTGTGCCTACTCAGCATCTCAATCTTCTCCTACCTTATGAATATCCCTCTTGTGGTGTATTCACAGTACTCCCACTAGGTAGGTTAACCCCAGAATGTTACTCTATATGTATTTAAGGTGTGAAGCATGTGACGGCAGTGTTACTTAAATATTCAATGTATCGTTCTTTTGTATCAAACTTTCTCCTTCTGAGGCATGCCCAGTGGCTGTGGACAGAGTAGTAGTCCACGAGCCTTGGACCCCTTTCTAACCCAATAAGCATAGAGAAATAATACCCCAACATTCAGGCTCAATTTTAAGATGAATGTCAGGGTGTGTTTCAGGTGTAAAGATCCAATTGATAGATGTGAATGTATTTAACCTAGGTCAGTGTGAAATTTATCTGTGTAAGTTTTGCAAATGTAATGGCAAAAGAAGTACACAAAATATAAGGTTTCTATGTGAAATGCCGGTTTTGGCATTTTGCACTCTTTTTAGCATGAAGTGTGTTCCTGTGTTTGGCATGAAGACGAACCGGAGTGGATGTTGTTCGCAACAACTGAGATATTTTTTAACACATTTGATGAGGGAGCTCTTTATCTCATTATCCATTCCAGATCCTCATCACTCCAGATTTTGGAATCTGGAATGGATGATAGAATAAATAGCTCTCTCATCAAATGGAGAGCCTTTATGTTTCAGCTAGATCTGCACATTTTCTGTGGATTTGAAACTCCACAGAGGATCCACAAATTAGCAACCAGATATCTCTAAATTGGATCTCTACATTGTCAGAAATCAGCCTTCAATTTGGGATTCTCTAGAGGTTAGGCATACAGAAAAGCAGCAGGTAAAGACAGAGTCTTTCAAAAGCTGTCTAACAAAGTACATCAGTGACAGTAACACACACCAGCCTAGAACCTATGAAAGATAGGGAAGTGGGGACTGTGACATCCCTTTGCAACTGGGGCTATGAAGCTCAGGCAGGCAGTGGGGTTAGGATCTGGTTAACTTATGGCTATGACAAGCAGGGCCCATTAAAAATATTCAAATCATGGAGGACGACGCTTGGCAACAGTGCATGTTGGGTTCTCTCCACTTCCATCTCAGTTTGCACCTGTTTGGCCCTCTCCCATATTTTGTGTTTTCTCTTTGTGTGTTCTAGAGTCTTCCTCCCAGCTCTTCGTTCCTACAGACCCAGGTTGCTCACCATTTGGTGTTCCTCTATCTCTCCTTGGTTACCCTCGCCTATTTAATATTCACAGACTTAAAACTCGCCTGACCTAGGCTACCTCTCCCTACAGTACTTGGGCAGTTTCCTAATAGCTCGGAAACTAATAAAAATGCATCCTCAGCCTGACCCTTGTAGGCCCAACTCTGAATTTTGGGTTTTGGAGAGGGTAATGGAAATTACAGAAAGTCCTGTGGTTTGACATAGAAACCACAAGGTTCACTGAGTCCTTGTGAACGTCCTATGACATGCTGAGCCCTACTGGCATCTGGGCTGTGCCTCTCTCTCGATCTCTGTCTCCTAACCCCTTTTTCCCCACAAGCTAATGTTATCCTCAAACTTGCCTCTATTTACACAGAGGATACACTGGCTTTTGGAGTGAAGAGGATGATCTCCACTACCGAGAGACCACAACTAGCCTTCATTCATTATATTCATGCAAACCCAAACACATTTTAAAACCAGGCCCAGATTTCTGGAAAATTACTAAATGGATTTATACGAAACACGGCAAAAAGCCATCATTGAGTAAAGTACTTTCTTCTATCAAAGAGAAAGTATCCTGTATACTATTGGAGTTGCTAAGTAAAATTGCACATTTGAGACACACTCCCACTGTTGTTCTTGGCTCCATTTGGACTGATTTTCACAATACTTAAGAGAAAAAACCTAAACTGGATGTACTTTCTTCTTGGAAAGTTTTGGGCAAATGTATTAAAAGGCACAAAAGTTATTGTAATATTTGACCTAACCATTATTACACTGCATTCTCTGCCAGTGTAAAATATATATATAGTTCTTCGAATATCAATTTTAGACAGGTGTATACTCCACGCCAAATTGAAAACCGACTACTTCAAATTCTCATAGCTTCTGTTGCAGAATTGCCGTGACACGTTTCGCCACAGCTGTGACCTTGCTCACACAAACGCGGCAGCACCATTAGAGATGCTTGTATCACTTGTTCAAACCAGCAGAAGCATAGAAAAACAAAATTCTTCATGCATTTTCATGTTGTATACATAATTGCACAACATACTTTTGCAAAAACACATTTTTTTAATGAATAAATTTCATCATTTCCGTAGTGTCAAACCCTATCCAAGTATCAGCATAGAGCTATACTAAATCAATATGAAACTGCTAAAGCACAAATAGGGGAACATAACTTCACTAAATAGGTTAATGTATGTACTGTATTATGGAGTCTTGTTTGCAGCAAAAAATAAAGTGCTACAGGTTGCTACCAATAAGTGTTGTTTTTCTCATCTCTGTAAGTTACTCTAAACTTATTGTACAGGCTGTTCACCTTATCCGGTACTCCATGTTCATCCCTTGTAATGTACCACTCAGATTGGCAGAAATGTATGAGTAGAGTTTAGGTAACCAGGTTATCTAAATAATGTTTATAAGAAATCATGTAAATCTTCTTCCACGTTCAATCCATTGGGAAACATGGAATCTATATTCAAAATATACACACTCTCCAATTTTCTCAGAGCCTTAACCCTGTCACCTCCTCTAATATTAAATGGTACGCTGTCAATTACGTAGTATGTCATTTTTGCTACCTCACTCTTATGAATTTCGGCACAGTGCCGGGCCACAGGATATGTTAGATCCTTATTCTTTATGGCTTGCATATGTTGCAATATGCGTTTTTGTACTTGTAATACCGTACTACCAGCATATCTTAAATAGCAGCTGCAACTTAACACATACACTGCAAAATCACTTTTGCAATTGTAGCTGCGTGAGAGTAATTTTGGTTTATGGGAGAAAGGAGTAAAGCATTCCTTTGTGTGAACACCTATAGAGCAGGCTCTGCATCTAGTACACTTGTGGAAACCATTAGTTCCCACTAGCAAGCCTGTTGTTCTCCTGATCTCAGGGTTTGATCTTTTCAAATTGTCCCTCATTGATCTGGCTTGTCTATAGGTTATTGATAGTTTGGTGGGGACTATTTTTCCTATGATCGGATCAGACTGTATTATAAGCAGTTTTTCGATCATCTTCTCTAGGTTTTTATATTGATTGCTATATGTTGTCACCAATTTAACTTTGTCATCTTTGGTATACAGTCTTGTTTAAAGAGAATCTGTTCTCTAGTTATGTAGCTGATCTTATCATGTGATGTAATGATTGATTTAGTGTTAAATCCTCCTTATTTAAACCTACTTATCATGTCCCTTTAACAAGTTGTGATATGTTGCAGTATGCTGCAGTTTCATTTCGCACACTTCAGTTCACACTACGGGATACTTGCTATTAGATGGCATGGATGGAAACTGGAGGCATGCAGCCAAGAATTGCCAGCTGTACTTTTCCTATGTATGTGGGTGTCTAATTTTTCATTAAATACAAAGAACCTCCAAATCTAAAAAAATGATCTTCTCTTTACTGACCTCTCCTATGAAATGTAAATTAAAATTATTAACATTGATATGCTGTATAAATTCATCAGCACTTTGTGGTGACCCCTTCCAAATTACAAAAAGGTAATCAATGTAGTGTGCCCTTGCCACTAAATTTTCTTCCCATTCTTTGGAGAAATCCACTATGAGAACCCGCTCCTCTCACCAGCCCATATGTAAACACGCATAGCTGGGCTACAAGCAGGCTCCCATCATGGTTTCCGTTACTTGCTAATATATACAGTTGTCGAACAAGGACAAAAATGGTTATATAGACATTCCTGAACCAACAGTCTACTTTACAAATACTATTCAACTTCTTGTACTCCATCACAATGCCTGATGCTTGTGTATGAAGACGGAACATCTAAAGATATTAGGACAAAGTTCTCTTCCCAAGGCATATCGTATATGGTTTTTAGAAAGTCTCCTGTGTCTTTGACATAAGATGGCAAATTTTGGGCGTATGGCTGCAAAAAATAATCAATGTACTTGGATATATTTTCGTATAATCCTCCAATTGCTGAAATGATTGGACGTCCTGGTTTATTCACAGAATCTTTATGAATCTTTGAAATTATGTTCCTGACTGGCATCCTAGGATGATCATTGCCTAGATAATTATATTCTTCCTGTGTTAGCAGTCCATTGTTATGCTACGCCAACATTTTTTCTTTTATGTATGTGCTTACTTGGGACACTTATTCCTTGGTGGCCCTAACCAGTCAGTCAGAATATCTTTATTCGACTTATTCCAAGTCATACAAAGAAACAAAAACAATAAAACATAACATAGGATACATACATAACCCCACGTTTTTCCTAAAAAGCATCAAACTAGATGCGCATTTAAAATACTATATACAGAATTAAGAAAATACATTTTTCAGTTCATGTCAAGAGAAACATGGTAACCCTTTTAAAATTGCTAAGGCGAAATTTGGCCAGCAGCTTTCACCCTAGCAGCGGCCACTAAAAAGTTAGCAATGCAGAAGGTTGTGCGGGGATTTGTCAGAAGCTGTAAATAGAGCAGCGCCGGGCGAACCTGTGTAAATCCCGCTTCTTTCAGGATGGGGAGCAAATATTTTTTCCTCTGCTCATGATACAAGCTACAAAACATGACAAAGTGCATTGTGTCCTGCACCGAAAAATGATCACAACTGCAAGGTGGGGCTAGATCTGGCTTCTGCCAGCACTTAAAAGAACCTAAGTAGTAGTGTAACAGGTTAAACCTGAACTTGGTTAGTAAGAACCTGTGATAAGGGAATGTAACGAAACTAAGATAAGGTGCAAGAGAGGGTACACTAACCAAAAGGTTGTGTGACCTAACTGTTGGCTTCAGCAGTTCAACTTCCTCGCGTCGCGCTTCCTTCCTTTCCCTGAAGGCCTTTTTTATATAGCCTATGTCCAAAGCCCTGATTTTTTCTGGGCATGAAAAAAGTTCTGGGCGACCCAATTCTGTGAATGATTTAATTAAATAGGCCAGCCATGGGATACTGCTATATTTGTCTAAAGATAAGACATCTTTCAATATTTTATGGTTCAGTGGGAGGTCTTCATTCAACCACATTTTCAGCCATAGAGTCAGGGGCGCTAAGCTCAATAAATCTGACAAGTAGGGTAAGCCCACCTCTTGATGGATAGAATAAGTTGGGGTTGACTGGGGTACAGAGAGAAGAGATCTAATGAATCTATTTTCTGCTCTCTGGATAGGGTCAAGGTTTACATACCTCCACAAAGGAGATCCATATAGTGCAATGGCCACAGGCTTGCACTTATAGATTTTTAGAAGGGCTTCCATGGGCCTAGCTCCCAACTTACCCGCAAAGCCCAAGAGCGCTGAGGAAGATCTGGTTACCGCCAACCTCTTTGCTCTTATCTGTGGCCCCCATGTTCCCTTTTGATCAAACAATACACCCAAATAGGGGAATGTGGTTACCTTTGAAACAGGGACCCCTCTGCAAAAGAATGATTTATGTCTTTTTTTGGTACACTCACGCCCCATTACCATCGTATGTGATTTGGAAACATTAACCTTCAGGTCCAAATTATCCATAAAAGAGCCGAAGGCATCCAAGAGGAGCTGAAGTCCAACACCAGTGCGGGCGATCAACACGGCGTCATCCGCGTACAGGAGTGCCGGAATTTGTACATCTCCTGCGCGCGGGACGTCCGCATCCTGGCCACGCAGGTGTGCCCCCAGGCCATTAATGTAGTTGGTAAAAAGCGAGGGGGCTAAAATGCAACCTCGCCGTACCCCCTTTAGAGATTTAAACAGTGGAGTACATCTGCCATTGTTTGACACTCGTACGGCTGCAAAAAGCTCCTGATGCAAAGTGGCCATGAACGTAACCAAAGCCTCATCGATGCCCATCTCCAACAGGATCGCCCACAGTTTTGACCTATTGACAAGGTCGAACGCCGATGAAAGGTCCATAAATGCAAGAAACACGGAACCCTCCTTGGCCACCGTGTACTTAGAGGTGAGTAAGTGCAGATTAATACATTGTTCAATGGTCCCTTTTCTCTCTCTAAAGCCATATTGCAGTTCAGACAACCCGCCACAACCCTCAACGTTCTCCCTCAATCTAGATAAGAGGACTCTGCCCAAGATTTTTATACTTGAGTACAAGAGGGATATGGGCCTATAAAACGCGGGATCGTCCCGCCGACCTTTATTTTTAAAAATGGGAACGATGGTAGATATGGCCCACGAGGCAGGGGCTGAATTGCCGTTAACTGCATTAAACACATTTGACATAACCTCAGCCCACAGTTTAGGTTAATGCATGAAAAAGTCAGCGGGGACTCCGTCTGGACCAGGTGCCTTATGTTTAGTGGTTGCCAGGAGAGCTTTTTCCACTTCTTGAGGATTAAAGATGATAGGATGTACATCTATGTTGGGCAGTTGGCCTTTTTTAGTTCCTTCATCATCGCCCCCATATACGTTTTCGAAAAAAGACAGCCATGTTTCATCGGTAATCACGCAATCCATGGGTGCATTGCTATCTTCCGAAAATAGGGGCTGTTTGACGATCTCCCAAAATCTCCTACTGTCCTTCAGTACTGCCGCTGAAAGGAGATTATCCCATGTTTCACGTTTGATGGTGTCTTTACGATTCTTTATGGCTGCTTTGTAAATTTTCCTTAGTCTCGAAATATCATCTTTGACCCTAGGAACAGATTTTAGGGCCGCCAGCAATTCTCTGTGGGCTTTCGAGCATGCAGGGTCGAACCAGCGCTTATGTCCTTGGGCTCCCTGGATGGGTTTGGCTAGAACATCCTTAGAAACCTGATCGCATATTGCCTCATAAGCTGCTACTATAATATTCCCTTGGGTGCCCGGATTTCTACAGAGCTCCACCTGGGCTTTAATTTTAGGGAAGCATTTTTCATAAAAGTTTTCCGGGATCACTTTAGCCCACTTCACTCGTCTGTCTTGGTCAGAAGTCCTCAGGGGATGTGCCAGTTTTGCGGTTACTGGTGGCGCCCCCATATGGGCTCCCCAAGCCACTTCGAGTAGTACTGGGTTGTGGTCACTGTAGTGTGTTGAAACTGTGCGGTAGGCCATAGTCCGATTTAGAATACCTGGTGAGACAAAAATATAATCGATCACTGTTCCATATTGGGCACCAGTGAAAGTTGGATTTCTCAGGCCACAGTCAGGTTCGTATAAATCATAGTTAGCAAGTAGATCTTCAAGCTTCTGCCCCTCTGCAGAATGTTCGAAGTGAGGTCCCTGTAGGGCTGTGTCATCGGCCTCGTTGACATCTCTTCCCTTGCAGGCTAATTTACATAAGTGAATATTAAATTCGCCTAATAAGATAAACTCAAAAACTAAGTTGATATTCTGTGATACTGTGTTTAAAATATTGTCCAGGCTGGCGATATTACGGCCGCTGTATTCACTGTTCCCAGAATTATAAAAGTTGACATATATTGTCCTGCTGTTTTTATTGATTACCCTTTCGACCATTAAGATGTTATCAGAATCAGAGCTGATCTGCCTATAGCTACCTTTTAGAGCCAATGAAAACAAAATCACCAAGCCCCCTTTAGCTCTGCCCGCTCTGCTCGGGACTGCGGGTTTAGTAAAGCTGGTGAACCCATCCCACCAGAGGTTGTTAGATGTGTCCCAAGTTTCTTGCAGGGCGATGATGTGATATTTTGAAACAAAGCTCAGCCAAGCCTGATCCTGGCGTTTTGCATTTAAACCTGCTACATTCCAGCTTATAATCTTACAAGAGTCAGTGGGTGACCTTGATTCGTTTATGCCCTCTGAGTCTCCTTCAGCTGTTTGTTGCAATGCCAGACCACCACTTATTAATAATGGATTGTTCGACTCCTCCCTTTCTTGATCGACTCCTGGTTCAAGTCAATCACATGTATTTAAATCAGATAAAGGAGCAAACCTATTTCCAGTACCAAAACCCCACTCAAAGGGAGTAGCTACCTGACCCTGACCATATGGAGCTGAGTTCCACATGGGTTGTGGAGTATTTGGACGTGTTAGGAACTGATCGTTTCTCAGCCAATGTGTTGGCCTGATGCCCCGAACGCTGTGGTCGTAACCCAGGAAGCCAGAACCCCAGCCGTTTCCTCTTGGCTCTTGTGCCAAGACAGGCCTGATGTTTAACTCATTCGGGTGGTTGAATCTTCCTGGCTCCCGGTGCGCTATAGGCTGAAACCAGTCATTAGGATGTCGAAATCTGGTGCCCCCTCCCCAGCTGCTAGTTTTAGTATGTCTTTTATAACTGGGGAATTTGGGTAAAGTGACAAACTGAGTCTCATCAAAGAAAAACTTGAGGGTGAGAGGAATTATAGAACCACTGCGACGTTGGGGTGGGAAAACATTGCTCAACATGTCTGGGAGGACCTCGGCATTAGCAAAGTTTAGAATAACGCAATCCCCTTTAAACTTTTTTGGCTTGCTGCCGATCCAAGATACCCTCCTAGACATGACGATGTCCCCTGCCAATTTATCAAACCCCTGTTCTGTCATGTGCATATTGTTAGTGAGCCAATGTAACGCTTTATCTTTTAAATCCTGATTGGACTCTACTTTGTCTTGTGATAGAGCAGGGACATTTGCCAGCACCAGAACTACCGGTGAGGCTTCCAAAATGAATTGGGCTGAAACATCCTCTTGGTGTGTTCCCGCTGTAGCGGCAGTTGTGCTGATACGGGGGTCTGCAGCATCTAGGTCCTGTCCAAGTACAGGTAATGATGGTAATGGTGGCGGAAGCAGCGGCCCTTGCTGGATGGGTTGCGAATTACTTTCAGTTGGGGTAACCTCCACATTTGTGGGTATTAGATTTGTAACGAGGGAAGATAAGTTTTCTACCTCGTCAGCCAACTTGCTATGTACCCCACCCAACTTTTTGACCTCAGATGTTAGTTTATCCAGTTTCCCGATCAGGGGTTTAATTATAGTCCTGATTTTGATGTCTATCATGTCTCGGATCCTATTAAAAAGGTCGTCATCAATAATACTTCTTGACTCAGTATCAATATCGAGATCAGCGTGTTTCCCTACCCGTCTAGGGGGTGGGGTAGTGGCCTTTTTCCTACCTAGATGTTTTCCCCCCCGTTTAGCTGCGGATTTTCTACAAGCTCTAACAGCCTGTGTAGCGGGCTGCAGGGGTTGTGGGGCTTCGTCCATAACGGCTATCTGATGGTTTGAATCATTGATAGCATTGTCTGATAAATCTATTAAATCTAGTCTATCTATTGGAGGGTCGGAATCATCATCATCCTCAATATCATCATCTTGAGGGTTCGAAACTGCTGGGTTTACTGGAGGATTTTCTAGCGGTAGTTCAGATGTCGCTGTACTTAGTACGCTTGTCGAGGGGCTTTCTGAAGGCAGAATAGGTGATTGGCTCAAGCCTAGAGATTGCCTTCTCTTATTGTTAATGTCATTGACCACTTGTACACTTCACAGTCTCAGCCGGGACAGGTACCCGTTTTTTCCCCATTATTGGGGCTGTAGCTATAGACAGCCTACGGAAAGCTCAGCTCAGATAGGTTCGATAGAAGTCAACAAAATGAAGTGATATGACTGGCCGTCAGTGACAGAACGATGGCAGGCCAATAACGACAATACAGTATAATAAACAAGATGTCAAGCTGGGAAAAGTACCTTAGTAATCAGCCGATAGATGTCAAGGGAATGGCCTAGCCTGGCCTTTTCGTGCCTCTGAGGGCCACAGAGGGCCCGCCCTTTGCCCGGGCTTAGCCTCGGGCGTCCCGCGTAGCTGAGGGCTTAGTGATTTTATATGCCCCTCCTGGCGCCTTGGTCAGGCGTCAGGGAACGCGCCTCCGCCGCAAAGACTGCCGGGACCTGTAGTCCCGGAGCGGCGGTGGCGTGCCTGGTGCTCGCGGTCTCCGGTCCTTTCAGTGCAGGGAAGCGGCGTGGCGTGGAACAGGTAAATTCCCCTGTTTTCTCTTAGCGCTATCAGCGCTCCGCTGTCTGTGGCTCCAAAGTGCTCCCCCCGCTTCACCGAGGGCTTAGTGATTTTATATGCCCCTCCTGGCGCCTTGGTCAGGCGTCAGGGAACGCGCCTCCGCCGCAAAGACTGCCGGGACCTGTAGTCCCGGAGCGGCGGTGGCGTGCCTGGTGCTCGCGGTCTCCGGTCGCTGGTTCTTTCAGTGCAGGGAAGCGGCGTGGCGTGGAACAGGTAAATTCCCCTGTTTTCTCTTAGCGCTATCAGCGCTCCTCTGTCTGTGGCTCCAAAGTGCCCTAACATAACATGTATTATATATATATATATATATATATATATATATATATTAATTTTCTTGTCACCAAGTCAGCTCCAGTTACAAAGCGCTTCTCTGTTGTTGCCGGCATCCAGGGCGGAACCAAGCCGTGCCAAAAGCGTTTTTTGACTTGCCTTTATCTTTGGCGTTGTTAGACGAATCTTCAAGAATTTCCCCCAAAAACATGCACTGGTGATTTTTTTGCATATGGAAAGTTTTGGGGTGTTCCATCAAGCAGGGGCCAAGAAAAGAGAGGAGGGGTCAAAAAAACTACATCAAGTTTGACAGGAAGGTAGTTGGTCCAGGGAAGAGCTTTTTTGTGATTTGGTGTAAATCTGTTAAGAAGTTGTGGGTTTATTTAAAGAAACTTTCAATTGTGTCTATAAGGACATGGAGGTTCCATGATCCCTCCCGATCTCGTGCTGAGATCTGATAGGCTGTCATCACTTCAAACCAGGAAGTGTTGGCAGCCATCTTGGGACTCTGGTTGAGCCGAGCCCAACAAAAAACGATTTGCTACTCCTGCTGAAAAATATCCAGGAATTAGCAGAGGCTCCCACGCTTCTTTTGTAATCAGCCCCCAGTGGGCCCAGGGGCATTTTCAAAATAAAGAAGGTGGCTTATTAAGGCCCTGGGGATACCCAACTTTCTCCAGGGCACATTTAAAAAATAAACCTGGGGGCTTTGTGGACCGCCGTACCATGGGTACCACCACCACCTGGGGCTTTGTTATCTGTAATGGGAGCCTCAGTGGCCCCCTGGGCCCCAGGGACAAACTCCATAGGCAGGCCTTACAAGAAGAAAGCACAGCCCCCCTCTCGGAGCCATAGATGGCCCTGTGGCTCACCACTCCCCAGGGTGCCCACTCCGGGATATAGGTGTTTACTGTGGCGTTACTGCTTCTGTCAAGCCACAGCGAAGACTCCACTTCCAGCAAGTGAGAGCTCAGAAATGCTCTTGTTTGCTGGTAGTGGAACAGAATTGCTTTCAGGCACAGGGAGCTGCATGTTCAGCAGCTCCCTAAGTTTGAAATCAAGGCCGGCTCCTGCATAAAGCAGGGACCACAGGGGCCTTCAGCAGACATGACTGGATCCCAGGGGCCAAAATCGGCCAAGGGAGTGGGCCACATGGCCGCCTCCCTTATTAAAAATAAGCTGGGCCTCAGGGAATGGGCTCTGTGAATGGGATGTGAGCGGTTGTGTGAGTGATCATAATAGAGGTTGTATGCGGGGGTGAGTGGGTCTATGAATGATGTCATAAGGGATGTCACTGACCATGTTTAATGAGTGATGTAATATGTGAGGTCATAAGCAGTGCATTGTAGGGGTGTGAGGTACAGTTAGCTCAGGTAACTATAACAGCTGAATTTCTATGGTTTTGTACAAGTTAAATCTGAGCCTAACTATTACGTCACTGTAACATGTGGTTCTTTTAGTGAGATCTATATATCTATCTATCTATCTACACATACTACAGAGTAGTTATAGTAAGGGTTACGAGAGAGAGGGAATTCTTGGATTTTTGTCCCTTAATTGCTTTGCACCCATTTGACAACTCTCCATGAAACCTTGCAGACCTGTTGCATCCATTGCATTGCAGATGGATTGAAGGGTTCCCAGCGTTTGGTGAAGGGAGTGCAAAGCAAAAAAGGAGGTCCCAAAATATGCTTGAAATCCAATACATTGTACATTGACTTTTGTATTTCCTGTAGGAGAAAAACAGCAAGTGATGTTATGAAGTTATAAGAGCCAACAACTAAGGGCCATATATATGAAGGTAGCAATTAGCGATTCTGTAATAGCAATTTTTAAGAAATCGCCATTTCAGAATCGTGAATTGCTATGTATAAAGAAAATCGCAATTTTTTTGCGATTTCTTGATATTCCTTAATTTTGAATTCGCAAATTACGAATTCGCAATTAAGGAATACTTTCCCATTTATTTCTATAGGCCAGGAGGCCCATAGGAATGAATGGGAAATTTGCGATTCGCAAATTGAGAATATTTTCAAGGGACACCCTGTTGCAATCCTGAAATATACATGGGTGCACATGTGGCGCACATACATGCCCTAAGGGCATGTATGTGCGTCACATGGCACTTTGAAAAGTGCAAAATGTGCATTTTGAAAGGAATTCGCAAATTACCACCAACTACAAGTTGGTGGTAATTTGCAATTCCTTAAGGCCAATTTGCGAATGTTTTTGGCTTCTTACATTGCATTTAAGGAATCACAAAATTTGCGATTCCTTAAATGCATTCGCACAATAGGTAATCGCAAATTTTGCGATTCCTTATTTTGCAAGCATATTTCCTTGCTACATACCAAATTTCGGCGTTTGTGAAGTCAATTTGGCTTAATACATATGGCCCTTAGTGACTGCTAAGTGATTGCAAGGACCAATCTACACTATGTGGCATGTTCTTCTCTGAACTCTGATGCCTCTGCTTCCCTGATTCACTAACCCTTCTTCCTGGCTGCTCTGCATCTGATAGTGCGGCCGGCATTGGTGCAATACTGAATAACATACACAAGGGGAGTATAGAGGGAAAGACAGAACTAGGACGCCCTCCACTCAGTAAGTCATCAAACAAAACAAGTCCTAGTTCTCACGGCAATACTACTTAATGATATGTAGACGTCACCGGTTGCTCATAAATCAAACCAGGGAGTCCCTTAATCTAGGATTACTCGCGACATCTCTTATCTATTGCTTGGATAAAAAAGCAACCTCGCTCTGATCTGGACAATACGACACAACACAAACCTCACAAAACATTTTGAACGGACAAAAAATTTGTGAAAGGCAAGATGGCACCTCACGGGCGCACCACCAATGGGACCCCTGGCTGGTACTCACCAGGATGGCCCTGTTATCATCATTGGTGCCATCAAGCTTTAACGGAAACGTGTCTCAAACCCAAAATAACAGTGCGTGATGCAGTGAACACAACTTATATGTAACAGTGACTAACAAACATTGAACATTTAAACATATAAGATACTGTGCAACAAGGGCGTTAAACTTTACTTGTGTTCCCTTCGTTGTTGCAAACAGTAAACACTTAGATATAAAAAGGGGGAATGCAAAGACTACCTATCGCTTCACATCCCACTTACAGCCGACATGTTTCATTGCCGTGGTATAAATCAGGCAATTTCCTCAGGGCCACTCACTTTGAATGCCACTGCTGGAGGCACTGTGCTGTCAACGCCTTCATGTGGTTTAACCCCTCATACCAGCCGAGAGGAAAACCAAGTAAAAGAGGAAACGCCCCCACAGGTGAGCGAAGTCCTATCTCCCTTTGATATGGTCACAGTGGAGAAACCTCGTTCGGCGTCTTCGAGGAATGAGAAGACGCCGAACGAGGTTTCTCCACATATGCCCCAGAACACCTGAGTGCTTGAGGGATCAGCTTAGCTTGCCATTAAAATCTGCAGGATTACTACGCTGGGGAGATTTGAAAGAGGCCTCTTCTTTGGTCAGCGGGGAGTTTTTAAGCGTCTGTACCTTGGGTCTTTAGACAAGATTCAAGTACTATCAAGTCTCCGCTTGGTGGGCAAGACAGAATTGGGCTGAGGAGGAGGAAGACGCTTGGCTTAATCAGGCAATGAGTGTAGGCCCATTCAAAAAGGAAGTATCCCTGTGGTACAAGACTCTGATAGAGGCCGATGACACTTTAGATTTGGACATCCCAAAACTTTTGGCTGAGGAGTCAATGGGTGAAAATATGAAAGAGGTTTGGTTGGACTCCTTTGCGATACTACGAGCAGTTGTGAAACCTGCTGCCCTCAAGCGTAATCATCTTTATACCACATACAGGGTTTATTGAGCCGCAGTCAAGTGGTCGAAAATCACCGGAACCCCGTATTTTTGTCCAAGCTGTAAGCACCCCTCAACTGACGATATTCATATGTTTATGATGTGCCCAATGATTTCTAGTTATTGGATTAAGCTATGTAAGTTCCTGGGAGAAGTAACCGGTCAAAAAGTGGAGGTAAGCCCAGTTCATATTTTCTTTGGCCTCTATCGAGATGTTTAAACGCAAAAAAACTTGGTTATCTCCAGATTTATATTATATGGGATTCTCTTGGCGAGAAGAGAGATCTGTATGCTCTGGAAACCTTGTTTTTCTGACTATCAAAAGTATAATCAGCACAAGGCATTTGGATATGGCTTGTGATCTGAGAAGCCAGGAGAAAGTTTGGGCCCTGCTGGTAGAATGGAGTATGTGCCCCAGGAGGTCCGATGATTAGGCCAATATGCTGTCGGTCCAGGTCCGACCTGATTTTTGGTACGGGCACACCTGGTGAAGGGATGGAAGTGGAATAAGCCTATTTTTCTTGGATGGAGGTGCTCAATTCTCTGCTGTCATGGCAACAGAGATAAAGAGTGTTTCTAGCAAGAGATTGGCAGAATGAGGACAAAAAAAAAACAGTATACCATCACTCAAAATATAATTAAGGCCTAGCTGTATTATTGGATTGCATTACCTTTGTGTCACGCATAGTTTCACATGGGCAACACAATATTTAAGTCAGATTTTCAAAGCAACTCAAGGCCACCGTGCATGGCCCTGCATTGATTGGTAATTCTTGAGAAACACAGCAGCACAATTCGCTATTCTGCATTACTCTGCACACCATAATCTACATTGCTGCTAAATTTGACATACACCGGTATGCTACACCAATGCTGCCACTCCATTCTACACCATTCTACTGTATGCCGCTCTACTCTATTCCACTCTATGCCACTGCACTCTACACTACATCACTCGATGCCACTCCAGTGTATGGCACTCCACTCTATGCCACTTCATTCTACAATATTCAATTGGACACCACTCCAATGGACTCCACTCCACTGTATGCTATTACACTCTGCCCCCTACGCTACTGTTAGCCACTCCAGTTTATACCACTCCATTATACAACACTCCACTGTATGCTACTCCACTATACACCATTACACTCTACGCCACTCCACTGTACAACACACTGATCTACGCCACTTCAGTCCATGCTATTACACAGGACAGAACTCTGCTCAGCGCCAGTCCACTCTACACTATTACACTGTATGCAACCCCAAGTCACTTCATTGTATGCCCATCCGCTATACGGTACTCCAGTATATGCTATTCCACTCTACGCCATTCCAATGTATGCCACTCACTCTAATCTATTCCACTGAATTCCACTCTACTGTATGCTTCTCCACTCCACTCTGCCCCACTCTATTCTACGCTATTCCACTGGACGCCACTCCACTGTATGCTATTACACTGTACCCCAATCCAGTGCACACCATTCCGGTCTAAGCCACTGCACTGACACCACTGCACTGTACCCTACTCTACTGTAAGCTATTCCAGTCTATGTCATTCTACTGTACATCACTCCACTCCACACATTTCCCCTCTATGCCACTCCAGTGTACAGCAATCCACTCTATGCTAGTCCTTTGGATGCCACTCCGCTTTCTGCCACTTCATTATATGCTATTTTACTCTACCCCACTCCACTGTACACCACTCCACTGTGCGCCACTCAACCCTATGCTATTTTACTCTGCGCTATTCTACACCACTTCATTGTACTCCACTCTACCTAATTCTTGCGCTATTACACTGTACGCACCTTCAATCTATGCCACTCTACTGTATGGTATCCCACTCTACCCACCTCCACTGTGCGCTACTCCACTGTATGTTATTACACTCTACACCACTCCACAATACAACACTCCAGTCTACACCACTTCACTGTATTCCACTCTACTTTACACTACTACACTATACGTCATTATACTCCATGCCATTCCACTGTACTCCACTCCAGTCTACGCTACTTTACTACAGGTCATTACACTTTATGCCACTTCACTGTACTCTACACTACTCCAGTGTCCTCTCCTCTACTCTACTCTACTCCACAAAACTATTACATTCTATGCCCCTCTGCGAGACTCTACTCCACTCTATCCCTGTACACTCCACTGTCCAAATTTGGACTCAATTCTATGTCCATACACTCTATTGTACAACACTCTATTACAGTTTCCAACATTGTACGACACAGCACTCCACTTTACTGTATGAGACACCACTCCAATTTATCACAGCTACATCAACTCTATGCTATGCCACTTCAATGTGGAACACCACATTCTACTCTAATCCACTCCTACCACCCTATTCCACTCTACACCCTTCACTGTACACCACTCCAGTCTATGCTATTCCACTCTATGCCACTCCAATCTACAGTATTCCATTATACGCTATTCAACTGTCTGCTACTCCACTTTATAGTAATCCACTGTATGCCACTACTGTGTACGCCACTCCACTCTGCGCTGCTCCATTGTATGACACTCTCCTCCACTCTATAAAAGTCTACAACACTTCATGGCACTCTACAACATTCAACTCCACTCTATGGCTGTACACCGCACTGTCCGACTCTACTCCACCCTATGCCTGTACACTCCAATGTTCAACACTCTATTACACTTTTTATACAAAACAGCACTCCATTCAACTGTACGAGACCCCACTCCAATTTATAACACTTTACTGTCTGCAGTACACTCCACTCCATGTCACTCTACTCTATGACTCACCAATACATTATATTGTACTTTACTCCACACTACGCGCACCACTCCACTCAACTGTACAAGAATTTACCTCACTCTACACTACTATACAACAATCCGCTCTATGCAGCTCCACTGTTTCTCACACTACTATATTCTGTGCAACTCAACTCTACAACACTGTACTACACTGTATGCCATTTTCCGACACTTAACTGCTGTCTATACCCTTTCACTCCACTGTACAACACTGTAATATTTTGTATGCCACTTTACAACACAACTCTACTTTAGTCCACTATCCGACACTGTACACAACTCTTTGAATGCCACTGCACCTCACTTTACTCCACTCTGACACTGTACTCCAATCTACTCCACTGTATGCCACTCCACTCCACCCCAGTTTATGGCATTGTATCCTATAACACTGTATGCCACTGCACTATACTCCACTCTACAATGCTCCACCATCCGACACTGTACTCTACTGTATGCAACTCCACTCTACAACACTGTACTGGGCTCTATGCCACTATGGCACTCTACTCCACTAAATGCCCATCCACTCTATGCCACTGTACTACACTGTGTGACACTCGACAACAAACCACTCACTTTCTTTCTCTAATACACCACTCCACTACATGGGGTGGTGTACTCCATGACACACCACTCATGACATACTCCTCCACTGTACTCTACAATACTTCACTTAACAATTCTCCACTTTATGACATTCTACTTCACCCTACTCCACTCTAAAACACTCTACTCTAATCTATGATAGTCTATGACAATATACAACAGCGTACACCACCCTACTCTACTGTAGAACTCGCCATTCCACTGTACAAGTTGCTGCTCCAGTCTACAATACTTGACGCCACTATATGAGACATCATGCCACTACACTATATAACAATATACTACACTGTACGACACGCTACTACACTCTACTATACTCCAATCTCCAAAACTCCACTCCAAGACATTAGACTTTACAGCACTCTCTTCCACTGTACAGTACGACACTACACATAACAATTCTCCACTTGCGACACTGGACTAAGATTTGAAACAGTTTTATTAAAAAAATTATTAAAAACCATTGAACTTCAATGAAAAAACAAACCTCATGATATGTTCTTCAACATCTTTGATAATATCACTAACATTGGTGAGAAAATGTTCATGTTAGGGTCGCCAGTTACCTTAGTAATACGAGTTATAGTTTCTAGAGATAACTATAACTGGTGAACTTCAGTTGTTTTTTTAGTTTTAGTTTAAAATGTTGGCACTGACATTTACACCTAACTAACTATAACGTCACTTTAACCTTTACTTTCTTTTCAGTGCAAACATATATAAATATACATATATATCTTTTAAAACTCAAAAGCACTCTCCACTGAGTCAAGTGGCTGCAATCTCCTGCTCTTTCATTCTAGTAGGCGGCCTTGCGTAACGTAACGCACATCCTGGTGAGTGTCTGGCATAGGATTTGTATGGGAAGCATACACTCACACTATAAATTCCATTGTATAGATTAAACAAGCATTTACAATGCAACGGTCTCGCCTTTGCAAAAGTTAGAGCTATTGGCATTGTAAATGACAATTTTTTTGGTTTTGAAAACAGATAAATAAATGGCATTGTCATTTACAATGCCAATAGCTTAATCTCTCGCGAATGCGAGACCTATTGCATTTGCACCCACGCATACACACAGAGCCACACACACAGAGGCACACACACACAGAGCCAGCCGCGCACACACACACACACACACACACACACACACACACACACACACACACAGCCACACACACCAAGAGCCAGCCACGCACACACACAGCCAGCCGTGCACACACACACAGCCAGCCGCACACACACACACAGCCAGCCGCACACACACACACAGCCAGCCACACACACACACACACACAGCCAGCCGCGCACACACACACACAGCCAGCCAGCCGCGCACACACACAGCCAGCCGCACACACACAGCTAGCCGCGCACACACACAGCCAGCCGCACACACACACACAGCCAGCCACACACACACAGCCAGCCGCACACACACACACAGCCAGCCGCACACACACACACAGCCAGCCGCACACACACACACAGCCAGCCGCACACACACACAGCCAGCCGCACACACACACTGCCAGCCGCACACACACACACCCAGCCGCACACACACACACACCAAGCCGCACACACACACACCCAGCCGCACACACACACACACACACAGCCAGCCAGCCGCACACACACACACAGCCAGCCAGCCGCACACACACACACACACACACACACACACACAGAGCCAGCCGCACACACACACACACAGAGCCAGAGGAATGTAACCGCAGACAGTGAGAGGCCAGAGAGAATTCAGTAGGACGACCAAATGATGTAGGCAAGGGAAGTAAGTAGAGGATGTAAGGGTGGAGGAAAGGCCAAGGCTGCAAAGAAGATAAAAAGTAACTGGGTAATATAACGGAGGTACAGGAATATGAGTAGTAGAGATTGAAAAGGTGTGTGGCACGTGAAGAGGTCTGGCAACAGGTTATGAGGTAAAAAGGCTGAGTGGGTGTTAAGGAATGGGTGGGATCAGCAGAGTGGGAATGAAAGTTGTCAGGGGTGGAAGAAAGGAGCCCAGGCTGGGGTTCAGGATGAAGGGAAGAATAGCAAGCGACACAGAAGGCAAGGAGCAGCATTAGCACTCCATGTGACCTCACACTGGACAACCGGACAGAAACTGCAAGATTTCCAGCCCACAGATTTACATATTCTGAGCACTAATGCACCCATCACTGGAGAGACTAAATTGCATGCATCCTAGCATCAGAGCGCAGACAGCAATGGGGAGGGGCAAATGGAGCAAAGAGGTGGGAGATATTACCTGTAGCAATGGAGGAGGGGGCACAACTGGGTGCCCTGGGCCATTATCCACAGCAAAATGCGAGCGGGTGCATCGCATGCAGCAACGGGGGAAGTGGTGACGTAGCAGGGGCAGATGGAACTGGGAGCATGAACCACAGCAGTCAAGGTGGGAGGTAAAGAGACGGGCCAGGGACAACAGGCATCGAGTATTACTAGCAGCACAGAGGAGAGAGTGCAAACAGTGATGGCAAGAAAATAGGAGGAGCAGGGGAAGTAGAAAAGAAGGGAAGAGGAGATGAAACAAGCTAAGAAAGGAATGAATGGCAGAGCTCAGAGGAAGTTGAAAGAACAGGAGTAGAAGAAAAGCAGTGGGGGCAGAACAGAAGGCAGTGACAGCGGTATGTGAAATAGGTGAGTGATAGTGCGAGGGACACGGATGAAGCGGTGGAGGGGGTTTTGAGAACAGACACAGAAGGTGCACTGAGGATATGGGAGAGTAAAATGGGAACGTAAAGACTAAAAACTGGGGGGAGCGAAACAGATTGTAAAGATAAGAAAACAGACGGGGCAAAGTATACATGGCTGCGGGGAGAAAGAAAAGCAAGCATTGGCTAAGTCAGCAGGTCAAGCGAGCGCCTGCTAAATTGTTAAGAGTAGAGCCTGTGTTGTTGTTAATGCTGAAAGTTCAACGCAGCACCCGGGGACAGGACAGAGATGAGGAGCAGTCAGTAGGGTGAAAAGGCGGGCGCTAAGCTGCAACCTAAAGCGTGGTTTGTGCATTGTTGGTAATGCTGAGGTTATCGCGGCGCCGGTGGGGAGGGGTGGGGGGGGGGGATTACCGGACAGCGATGAGGATCCGCCAGCAGTGTGTGAAAGTGGGTGCTCTACTGCAACCTAAAGAGCGGTGCCTGTGTTGTCAATATAAAAGCTGGGATGTTGAAATAGAGTAGGGCGAGCCGTGTGGCAGAACTTCTTTGCTTAGTTTCCCCAGTCAGCCATTACATGCGGCGTTGCTTACTGTTAAAACAAGCACTTACAAGTGGGGCGGGAACGGTCACATGGACAGCGGGAGGGCGGACGGGAACGGGCACACGGACAGCGGGAGGGGGGCGGGAACGGGCACACGGACAGCGGGAGGGGAGGGGAGCACTCACCTGGACTTCTTCCGGCGGCGGTCGACCTGGAGGAATGACCCAAAAAACCATTAAAAATAAATAAATAAACCACCGCCCACCGCCGCAATTACGTTCACAAAGGGGCGGAGAGCAAAAAAATCGCAGGAACGCCCACGCATCTGCTCGGGCAATGACTGACGCATCTCTGTTCCAATGGCTAGCCTCCATTTATGGAGCTAGCCAATGGAACAGAGGCGGGACAAAGCCCCAGACTGCTTCTCAAAAGATTTCACCTGCGCAGCAGACGCCAGGCGAAACCTAAAAAGGAGGATCCCAAGCATTGCATGTGTACAGTACACTTCAGCATGGACAATGCATGTTTTTTAGAGAAATAAAAAAAATCTCCTGTTTAGCACCTGTTACGAGAGGTATTATTTTTTTACTGCTGTGCCTTGTCTGGCTATCTTGGTAGATCAGGCCTAACCTAAACCCAAGTAATGCCCTAGTAACACCCGCTTTGATGCAAAGCTGCACAGACTGTGTTTGCACTGAGAAAGCCCTTTCCATCACAATATACCTTTTTCACTGGAAATCAATACTGTGCACAACTTTGCATTACTTCAGACTGGCACAGGGCCTTAGAAAATCTGGGTGTTTGAGATATAATTGTAAGGTCTTGTTATACTGATTGAAAGAGGTGCCTTACCCAGCCACCATATATCAATGAAGCTACATGAACTCTTTTATATTTATTGGTGACCGGGTTGAGCACTAGGGGCCCGATGTAGGTAAATCCCATTTACCGATTTTGAAATACCGAATGCTACCGATTCGGTATTTCAAAATCGGTAAATGGGATGTAGGTCCCAACATCTGGAATCGTTACCGATTCCTTACAAATTCGGTATTTACCGATTCGGTAAATACCGAAATCGGTATTTGCTATTGAATCCTATGGGCCTTTGAAGCCCATAGGATTCAATTCAAATACCGAATCGGTATTTACTGAATCGGTAAATACCGATTTTGTCAAGGGTGCAGGGGGTGTCACTTTGACACCCTCTAGCACCCCCAAAACGGGCATGTGTGCAATGTGGCACACAGACATGCCCTAAGGGCACGTCTGTCTGTCACATGGCACATGTGTACATGCACAGATGTGCATGTACACAGGAATCGGTATTTTACCATGGATTTGTATTCCATGGTAAAATACCGATTCTGTAAGCCATGTGCCAATGGTAAATTGGCTACCTACATTGCATTTTCGGTAATTTTACCGAATCGGTAAATATTACCGAATCGGTAATTATTTTACCGATTCGGTACATATTACAGAATCGGTAAATTTACTGATTCGGTAATGATACCGATTCGGTAAAATTACCGAAAATGTGCCCCTACATCTCGATAGCCCTTTACCGATCGGTAAAGGGCTACCTACATCTGGCCCTAAGTCACTCTGCATGGCATTGTGACTGAAAAAGGTACCAAGCGATCTAGCACCACCCCTAGACATCCATCCTCTTTATCCATAATCCAAGGGAAATCGCCCACAACAAACCACGTGGTGATATACCAAAGGCAACATTCTGATTAGTAAGAGCAATATAAGTTATTTTCAAGAATTGGAGCATTCTCAATAATTTTACCTTGAAAAGCAGAAAAAAATACAACTCACATCCCGGTTTTGCTAAGAAAGTAAATAAGTGGTAACAAGTTTTCATGTGTAAGCTCTTTTAAATGTTCAGCAGGAAAAAGGTCATCCCTGTAACCAGTCCACTTTTGTGTTCCGACCATATCACTTAACACCTAAGTTGAAGTTTCTGGAGTTCTGAAGTACTAAGGGCTTTTTTTTTCAAGACTTTTGTTAAGATCAATGACGTATTCTCACTCCCAAATGTATCGATACCGTCAGCATCAATACATTTGGCAAGTAGGAATAGAATTATGTTCTGATAAAGGCCATAAGTGGTGCTTCAGAAATCTGGATGCACCACGCAGCACAAACCTACTATAGCAGCGCCAGCCATAAAAAATATTACATTCTGACCAACAGAACCTCATGAATAAGTTTTGCATTTTTATAGACTTCACGGGGCAGTCAATATAATGCTAGTGCCCACATCGCACAAAACAGATTCCTTTTCACAGTTGGTCCATCCCAAATCTTTACCCTGACTTAGATGTTCACTTTTGCTGTGTTTATACACCAGCACCTTCCAAGAATTTTAGGAGGGTTGCACCATGATACATATTAGTTTCAAATAAACAAATCGGGTTGTAATATACTTTCGTCAAACGAAATGTCATACAAATAAATACATAAGAGCATAAATGAATAAATACATGTCTTTCCATATCCCTTATGATTGTGCCCTAAGAATTTACACCATTCCCATACCATCCAATGATTGTTCACCAAAGAATATCATTAAACGCATGCATGTGCCACTTAGCCCACAAGCACCAAGAAAGTCATGTTCAGAATTTAAATCAATGAATGTGAAGATTTGGTTAAAGCACTGTGATTACATAATTTACCACCGATTAGACAACCTCATAGTGCAGAAAGATGGATCTTGCAGAAGGCAAAGCTGTAATTTGTACAGCCATGCCAGCGGCTGGCCTGTTATAGAATTCCAGCATTTACCTACCCTGTTGCATAGGTTTTTGCTTTAAGATCTGGTTCCGGATGCTCAACATGCTTTCAACTTCCCAACCAAATTGGGAATCTAAATGGAGTAGAATGAAAAAATGGTTAATCTTCATTCATTGAGCTATCCCAATAATTCTTTTGAGCAAATGTTTCAAAAAGAGCAGTAAGTGCAATTTTGGGGTGAAGGAGGCATTTTGCTTAGCTGAGGAAAGGCAGAATCAGCATTGTTTCTGACAAATCTTCACTCTAGGGGCGGACAGGCTATTATTCCACCGGGCATTTCCCTGGTTTTGAATGTCTAGGGGGCATCCATAGTGCCCTTTCTTTATCGTCCTAGGCTCCCCGAGGTTAATTGCAGAGTGAACTGGAAGGCGTTATCAAGAGAGAAAAACGAGGGGACGAATGAGAGAGAAAGGGGTGAGAGAAGAGAAAAGGCGAGAAAAAAATAGCTGGATGTAAAAAGAGATTGTGCGAGGAGACAAAGGGAGCAAGGCTGGTTTGTTCATTTTTGCCAAGGCTGCTTTTGGTTCCCCAGTCTGTCACGGTTCTCTCTGCCAAACAAAATGCATCTATGATTTCTTGTAATATTTCAGTACTCTAAGTGATTAAACCCACTGCTTGCTCTTGGAAGAATATGTTCATATCCAAATAGTTAACCATATACATTGGAAAACTGAGGGGAGAAAGTACATTGAATAAAACTTAGAAAACGTAGGAGCCACAGGGAGTGCTTTCCCCATGTCTCCACAAATGTGTAATCTGTGACCAAGCCTATTTGTGACTTTACTCATTCAGGAAAAGTCAACAATTTCATAACCAATTTACAGAGGAGCGTACAACAAAATAAGAGGTCCTATGGAAGAGACAATCTCTTAAGCCACAAGTAATTGGGAGCACAGTAGGGCACTGCCTTATGTAGGAGCACATTTTAAATGAACCTGAAGCAATAAATGCAAAACATTTTGATTGAAGGATCAAAAATGTAAATAATACAACATTCGAGTTGAAATTCTCATTTCAAGTTTGTGCTGCACATTTAAAGAAGGATTAAGTACAGACGTTTTATGACGAACCTGAAATAAATGCAAAAACATTCAATCTGCATATTTACCGGTAAAATAAGAGGCAGTGCAGTTACGTGGTTTGTGTTAATAGTGTGTAGCTCAAATGGACACAGCTTTTATTCATCCCTGCATTTATGGATCAGGTCCAGGGCTCTTGGATGGCTTCATGGGTCTTTATTAAGCACACGAGGTCACACTTGACCACTGTGATATAAAGTGTGGCGCTCCTCTCTGCATTCAGGCTATTGAATAACACAAGTGCTGCTTGACAGCATTAACACAAACATCAAGGAGCGAAGTACATAAGATGCACTGGCACAATTTTGAGGTGCCATTTCCAGATTTCAAAGATGTCAATGGTACAAGTGCAAATTTAGCACCACCATTTTAATCCAAAATTTTAACTGATTGTCGGAGGGATGGTCGGAAGCAGAAGCGGGGAGGCCGGATAGGGTTAATATTGAAGATTTATTGGAAATTAAGTAAGGCAAACAAGGAGTGGAATTGTGGTCAAAACAACAAAGTCCTTAGAACATCCGGTAACCGAAACGTCAGGATTCCTTCTTGAGGTTGTGGAGGCTTGGTCTTTCGTTGGAAACCTATTACGGGTTTCAGGGCGTCACCCGGTTCCGGAGTTACCTCAAAAAAAAAAAGGAGAGTGGCTTTAGAGGTGCTGTACTTCCTACGAAATGTCCGTCACCATAACCAAGGTAGTGAAGAAGGAACGGGGTTGTGAGGGTTTATCAAATACTTAAACAAAGGGGTTTACGGAATAGGGGGGGGGTTTCAGGTAGGTTCGCAATCCTGCTACGATGGTGCTTTACAGGCGTTATCAGGGAAGTCAGGTTGGGACGTGTAAGGAAGACCGCAGGGAAGTGTCGCTCTACCCCGTACCCGCCTCCCGTTGGTTACAGCCCCCACCCCTTCCCTAAGCCCTTGTCCCGTCACGTACCACTAGGAGCCACAACTCTCCTGAGTCGTGGCGGCTCGTACGTCCTCCGGGATCCACCACTCGTCTGTCCAGGTTTCGTCCTCGGTACCGGGATCGGCGTCTTCTTCGATGTCGGCGTTCTCGGCACACTCCTTCCAGGTCTGGTCGGCGTCTACTTCCGGTTTCTTCGTCGTCGACAGGGCCAAGGGGTTTCCGTCCTGTATTTCTAGTGGGACGGACGGAAGGTTGGAGGGACCTGATTGGTTCATCGGGACGGGAACTCCTCCCGTCCAAGTTTGTTGTTCTTCCGGGTCATACCGGGAAGGCTGTGGGAGGAGGGCAGAATGGCGAGTTAGTGAAACGGTTCCCAGACGGTTTTCGTCCTCATACTGGTAAGGTGTCCACATGGAAGGAGTGTCCCGTGTATTACTCCTAAGGACTGGGTCCTCCTCCTCACATCCCCCTTCCCTAGGACTTCTGTCAGAAAGAAGAGGGTCACAGGGATATCGGGACATAAAGTCTGCATTTGTATGGTCTCGCCCTTTTCTATGGTGGACAGTATACCGAAAAGGTTGTAAAGCGAGGAACCACCGGAGGATCCTTTGGTTGTGCCCTTTATTCCTGAACAACCACTCAAGGGGAGCATGATCTGTATACAGGAGAAAGGTTCGTCCATCCAAGTAATATTTGAGGGCTTCTACAGCCCACTTAATGGCTAGAGCCTCTTTCTCAATGACAGCATATTTGGTTTCCCTAGGAAATAATTTCCTACTAATGAAGAGGACAGGGTGTTCAGTCCCGTCCTCCCCCTCCTGTGATAAGACAGCGCCAATGCCACGGTCTGAGGCGTCTGTCTGTAGTATGAAGGGTCTGTTGTAATCAGGATTAGTGAGGACTGGTTGTGACGTAATAGCACTTTTTAGTTGTTGAAAAGCTGTTAACTCGACAGTGGAAGGATTCTTTAAGGTTTTCTCAGCCTGTCCTGTCTTTCGTAATAGGTCTGTTAAGGGACTCGCTAATTCGGAGAAATGAGGGATGAATCTCCTATAATATCCTAACAGGCCTAGGAAGGCTCGTAAATCTTTTTTATTGGTCCGGAAAGGGAACTGTTCTATAGTGGCTACCTTCTCCACTTGGGGTCTTATGGTACCTCCTCCCAGGAGGAACCCTAGATACTTTACATTTTCTGACGCCAGATGACTTTTAGCAGGGTTAATGGTAAGACCAGCTTTTTTTAAGGCCTGAACAACTTGGGACAGATGATACAGGTGTTCCTTCCACGAGTTACTGAAAATAATGATATCGTCTAAGTATGCGGCAGCATATTGGCGATGAGGTTGTAGGATTATATTCATTAACCTCTGAAAGGTCGCTGGGGCGCCATGAAGGCCAAATGGAAGGACCTTGAAATGATATAATCCTGTAGGGGTGCAAAAAGCGGTTTTCTCTCTGTCCTGAGATCTTAAAGGCACCTGCCAGTATCCCTTACAAAGATCTAGGGTACTGACGTACTTAGCTTTACCAAGTTTTTCCACCATCTCATCAACTCTAGGGAGGGGATAGGCATCAAATTGCGATATTTTGTTCACCTCCCTAAAGTCGATACAAAAACGGATGGACCCATCCGGTTTAGGGACTAATACTACCGGGGAACACCACTCGCTGGTCGAGGGTTCTATGATGTCCATACGCAACATTTGCTGTATTTCTTCTTCGATGGCCGCCCTCCGAGCTTCGGGTATACGGTATGGTTTTAACCGAACCGTTTGTCTAGGGGGGGTGTGAATCTCATGTTCTATCAAGGTTGTTCTACCCGGGGACGAGGAAAAGACATCCTGTAAGGGAGCCAAGGTCTCCCTTAAGTCTTTTTGTAAATTCTCGGCAAGGTCTGAACTTATGCTTTGTTCTATGGGGGACGTAGGCTGCTGTGCCATTAGGGCTGGAGTAGGTCCTTCCCATTTTTTTAACAGATTTATACGGAAAATTTGGGTGGTCTGTGTCTGTATATCCATTTCCAATTTATAGGTAACGGGAGTGACTTTCTCTACGACTACAAAGGGACCTTGCCATTGGCTCAACAATTTATGCTCAGAAGAGGGTCGCAGTAAGAGAACCTGATCCCCAACTTCCAAACTTCGGTCTTTAGTGGACTTGTCGTACTGTTTTTTCTGCTCTGCTTGGGCCTGTTCTAGATTCGTCCGCACAATTTCTCGGACCTGATTTAATTGTGACTTAAGACCAGCCACGTACTCTAACAAGGGTTGGCTGGTGTCAGTTTCTTCTTCCCACTCCTCTCTAGCCATATCCATAAGAGTACGGGGTCTTCTACCATAAAGGAGTTCAAAAGGGGAATAGCCCAAACTTTTCTGTTCATGACACCTGATAGCAAAAAGCGCTAAGGGCAGCATATCTTCCCATTTTCTAGCTTCCAAATTAAGTAGTTTTTTTAAGGTGGTCTTTAGGGTGGAGTTGTAGCGTTCCACTAACCCATCGGTCTGGGGGTGGTATGCAGCAGTGCGGATTTGCTTAATATGCAACTGCTGGCATACCTCTTTCATCAGACGGGACGTAAATGGTGTACCCTGGTCGGTCAGGATTTCTTTTGGAAATCCCACCGAGTGAAGATGTTGATCATGGCTTTAGCTACCTGTGTGGTGTTCGGTTGTCTCAACGCTACTGCCTCAGGGAATCTCGTTGCATAGTCGACTAGGACTAAGACATATCTACACCCAGTGCGGGAAGGAAGAAGGGGCCCTATAATATCCATCCCAACCCGTGAGAACGGTACGTCTATCACCGGAAGTGGTTTCAAGGGAACCTTCAATGGGAGACTCTGACTGGTTTTCTGACACACTGCGCATTCTTTGCAGTATTTCCTCACTTGGTGATATATCCCCGGCCAATAGAATCTATTTAATATAGCTTTCTCCGTTTTCTCTCCTCCAAAATGTCCTCCCAGCAGGTGACTGTGGGCCAAATATAAAACCTTCTCTCGGAAAGGTACTGGTACTAAGAGCTGGGAAGGTTGTGTGGGACCAGCCTTTCGGTACAAGAGTCCTTTGTTCAAGAAGAATTGTGGACCTATGTGAAGTGGATCGTCTTGCTCGTTTGCTTGTCTCCAGGCCTCTTGAAGAGTAGGGTCTTCTCTTTGTGCTGCTCGAAAGTTTTGATCGTGATCCCACAGGGAAGACTCCGGACTGGATAGGAGAGCTGGTTTCCCTTTTCGCTTTTCCTCTCTTCGCTGTCGTCTACTCTTCCGGTTTTTACCATGATCCCCCTCAATCTCGGGCTCCGAAAAAAACGGGGCTTCTTCCCTCCAATCGACATGGTTCTCACCCTCCCCACTTAACAGTTGGTTGAACCTGGGATAGTCCGTACCAAGGATCATGGGTTCAGGTAACTGTGGAAGGAGTCCGACTCTCATTTTAACAGGAGTTTGGTGAGGATGATGTTGGATATCAAGATCCGTTAAAGGATACAACTTGTTATCGCCATGGATACACTGAATATTCACTACTCCTGTAGGGACGGCAGGTGGACCAGGAACTAAATGAGGTCGTATCAAAGTCGGTTTGCTTCCTGTATCAACTAAAGCCTCTCGGGGTGCTCCATTGACAGCGATTGTACGGTGGAAGGACCCACCTTGGGGTCCGTTGTATAATACCTTGGTGAAACCAACCTCCATGGGCTCTTCTTTCTGCGGACACACTCTGGCAATATGTCCGAAACCCCCACAATGGTAACACTGGGGTCCTGAAGGGGCTGCAGGTTTGGGAAAGACCGGGAGATGTTGGGGTATCAAAGTTACTGTCTCTGGCTTTTTAGAAGCGGAATACGGACGGGGTGGTCTGACTGGTGGGTGGGTAGAGGGCTTCCAGGATGGCTCATCTTTACCTTTTTGAAGTTCTTGGGCCCTAAAATAGGCCGAGGCAATCTCTACAGCTCTGTCAAGAGTTAAGTCGGTGTGTTGCCTGACCCACTTTTGGATAGGGGCATGCAAGGAAGAAAGAAACTGTTCCAAATAGATCTTTTCTACGATCGCTTCTTTTGTACTTACTAATGGTTTTAACCATCGGTCTGCAGCGTCCTTTATTCGGTAACAAAGGGCCCTAGGGTTCTCTTGAGGACCCTCCTTCATCTGTCTCAGACGGATTCTATAGGTCTCCTCGTCTATACCCATTCGTTCTAGGACACAGCGTTTAATGTCAGCGTATGCTGTGGTGCCTAAAGGGTTGGCCGCTTGATAGGCTGCCTGGAGATCCCCACTCAGGAGGGGACCGAGGTACTGGCCCCACCGATCCTCGGGCCATTGTGCAGCACGGGCCATTCTTTCGAAGTTGGAAAGAAAAAAATCAGGGTCCTCCCCAGATACATACTTTTGTACGACGACTGAAGGGGGAGCGGTGAATCCTCTGGGCTGACTCAAAGTTTCTGCCAACTTCCCTATCGCATTTTCTTGGGACTGCTGTTGTCCCGTAAGCGCTTTGCGCATTGCCTCTCTATCTGTTTCTGCAGCTTCCAGGAATTGGGTCATAACTTTTTCCAAACGTTCTTGTCCTTCCGACATCTTCTTAATGACGGCCTCCATGGCTTCCGATCCCACTTCTGACACCAAATGTCGGAGGGATGGTCGGAAGCAGAAGCGGGGAGGCCGGATAGGGTTAATATTGAAGATTTATTGGAAATTAAGTAAGGCAAACAAGGAGTGGAATTGTGGTCAAAACAACAAAGTCCTTAGAACATCCGGTAACCGAAAAGTCAGGATTCCTTCTTGAGGTTGTGGAGGCTTGGTCTTTCGTTGGAAACCTATTACGGGTTTCAGGGCGTCACCCGGTTCCGGAGTTACCTCAAAAAAAAAAAAAAGGAGAGTGGCTTTAGAGGTGCTGTACTTCCTACGAAATGTCCGTCACCATAACCAAGGTAGTGAAGAAGGAACGGGGTTGTGAGGGTTTATCAAATACTTAAACAAAGGGGTTTACGGAATAGGGGGGGGGTTTCAGGTGGGTTCGCAATCCTGCTACAATGGTGCTTTACAGGCGTTATCAGGGAAGTCAGGTTGGGACGTGTAAGGAAGACCGCAGGGAAGTGTCGCTTTACCCCGTACCCGCCCTCCCGTTGGTTACAGCCCCCACCCCTTCCCTAAGCCCTTGTCCCGTCACGTACCACTAGGAGCCACAACTCTCCTGAGTCGTGGCGGCTCGTACGTCCTCCGGGATCCACCACTCGTCTGTCCAGGTTTCGTCCTCGGTACCGGGATCGGCGTCTTCTTCGATGTCGGCGTTCTCGGCACACTCCTTCCAGGTCTGGTCGGCGTCTACTTCCGGTTTCTTCGTCGTCGACAGGGCCAAGGGGTTTCCGTCCTGTATTTCTAGTGGGACGGACGGAAGGTTGGAGGGACCTGATTGGTTCATCGGGACGGGAACTCCTCCCGTCCAAGTTTGTTGTTCTTCCGGGTCATACCGGGAAGGCTGTGGGAGGAGGGCAGAATGGCGAGTTAGTGAAACGGTTCCCAGACGGTTTTCGTCCTCATACTGGTAAGGTGTCCACATGGAAGGAGTGTCCCGTGTATTACTCCTAAGGACCGGGTCCTCCTCCTCACACTGATGGACCGGAACAACATCTCTTAATGGTGGTACAAACATGCACAGTCATTTGTGAAAACTACATAATATAGTCCAACTGTTGAATATTCAATTCAGGATGGTCTAACAACTGCCAAATTGGATATGCTGTTATTTATTCAGTGTCAGGCCCAAATGCTTTTTCTACAGTGTAGGTCAACAATAGATTCTTCATTACCTTAAACCGAATTTGTCCTCAATCTGTTAGAAAACTACCACACCACCCCTATAAGAGTAAATGGATTAGGCCCTAGATTATTTCAATAAAATTGATTATTGTTTAATAAATAAAAAAAAAAAACAACTTGGATGTGAGACCTTGGCGGACTTCGGCTATGTGAAACTCTGCTAAGTGACAAAAAAACTGAGCCAAGCTACGCTGAGTTCCGCGAGCAGCGGAGTGCTTTACATCACACTGGTTACACTGATTTTTAGCACCTGGTGGTTGTCAGCGCGAACAGCATCACGCACAGTAAAAGAGGGCGCGGCTTCTTTTTGCTGCTCGAGTATAAGTCCTACTCAAGCGGCAACTTCCTCAACGAAAAGGAAGGTTTCTCAATGCGAGCGGTAGCGACCATCTGCGACTTTCCGTGTTGATAAATCTCACTGGGAAGCGGTCTATCGTTGGATTTTCCTTGGTCGCCAACTTACTATTGGCAAGCACGAGCTAAGAAAAAACTCTGCTACATGGGGCAGAGTTTTTCAGAACTCTACGAGCTCTGTGTAGTGCGAAAGAAAGAAAAAAGGAATGATAGACAAAAGGACAGAAGGAATTAAAGAAAGAAAGAGAGAAGACAGTAAAATAGAAAGAAGAAATGAAAAAGAAATGGAAAAAAGGAAATGAAAGAAAACAGGAAAAAACACTATATGTGCTGCTTTTCTTCCTGAGCAAAGTTTATTAAAAGACCATTGGTGAAAATGAACCGAGAATAAACATGTTCCTCCGAAGAATCATTTGCTTATGAATTCACATCTATTACATTGAAGCTTTTAACAATTTAATACATAACAGTTTCAGATGGGTACAATCTGTTCTGCTGTGAAATAGCAGCAGTCTGATAAAGGACACTCCAAAATGAATTTATAACCACACTGGCCAGAATCAAGAACTTAAAGTGTGGAATGTGCCCTGTGCCATCACCAGGCTCACTGGTATAAAGTGTGCTGCTGTCACATCAGAAATGAGAATCTCAACATAAAGGGAACATCAAAATAATACATTAAAAACAAAAACATTGGCACAGAAGGGAACTAGCTTGTGTGTAGATGTGTTCCATCCCAAACAGCTTAATGCAGTCACTCAAAGTGAAGTTATCCAGAACCTGAAGTGGCTCCTTGCCCATGCTGTATGCTGTAGTGGATAGAAGCAAAATGTGTCTGACACCAACAGACCAAACAGATCAAGAAAGTGGTCTGAAAATCCCTTTCAATAGGTATATTGTACACATATTTAAAACATTTTTCAAAAGGTCTTGGTTAATGCCGGACCTAAAAATTGGCGCCCTCTGGTCTCCTAAATCAATATCGTCTTAATCCCGCTCTGTTTTTGTGTGGATTTATGCAGCGTAAACCTAGCAAAAAATCAATGGAGCACTGAAACAATGTAGCTGGGATACAATGGAACATGGATCCAGTGGAACACTGATACAATGGAGCACTTATACAGTGGTGCACCAATACAGTAGAGCACCAATAGAGTGGTTAACCGATACAATGGAGCTGGGATACAGTGGACCGCTGGGAAAGAAAATTAAAGGAAGGGAGGGCCGACACTTGAGGCTAGGGTGAGTACAGATATAGTACGAGCAATGGCAGTGGCAGGAGGGGTGTGGATTGTGGTATTTTACTGAGAGCAAATGTTAAGGTTGGGGATAGAGGAAGGGAGAACAGTCTTACTTATGAAGCTTTAATGATTGAAAATGTCAATCTGTGGCCCTTGAGCAGTCAAACAATACTTGCAGTTTACATGCTGTTGGATGCATTGACACAGACAGCACATGGGCCTGTAGTTAAGGAAGCTGTGCAGTACAATGCAAAATATTAGCATTTATGGCCAATTGTGACCATTTCCCAATTTAAGATAGGGCCTGCATTCCTTCCAGTAATATTCCCTGGGCACCATGCTACGTCCTTCGTTGTATGTTATTGTATCGAGGGTAAAATATCATTGAAACACCGAAAGCATTGCACAGAATATCACATCTCTCACAGTATGCAACATCTATTCTCTGGCACAGAACACGCTGCGGTGCTGCATATTAGAGCAGTTCTAGACGATCAGCAGGACGCAGGTAGCTGGGAAAGAATTTTGGCAAGTGGGCATTTGTGGTGAGAAACACTGCTCAAACAATTCCTCCATTTTCTATTTGCTGTTGTCACATTGGTGCATAGAAAATGCTGTCTGTGTCGTGAATTCAAACAGGAAGACAGCATCCAGTAACTTTTTTAGTATACCTAAATTTCACGCAGAATGCGGAAAAAAATAGAACAGCTATTTAATTTTAATTAAAGGAACAGTGCTTATTAACATTAATAGGAGTGCCCTAAATGTGCTGTGATCAGTGAGACTCCATGATTTTCTAATCCGAAACTTTAAAGATTCTCATTTAAAATAAGTAAAAATGACTAAATAGACACATATATATATATATATATATATATATATATATATATATATATTGCGCTTCTCGTCTCCCTCGTTTTCACAAAAGACACAGCACTCACGGGGGAGAGTCACAGATTTTATTCAGACTCTCAAACACACCAGATGCGTTTCGACATTCGCCTTCCTCGATGGTACGAGGGCGCACCAGAAACGGCCATTATTTATTTACACCGTGATCACATTTCCTGTTTGTCGTGAACAAAACATCATCAAAGGACTAATGTATGTTTGGTTAAAAACGGCGCCATCTTGGAACACAATTGCATAACCAAAGTATATACATAATTACATATATACACGATATTTCAGTAATCTAATATACTTTCAATGGATCTATATTTCATTAAATTCCCTACCACATTTTAGGCATCAATTTAGCACGTGAATCACGCCCTGAATGGGCATATTATGCAATTAACTCATTTAAAGCACCCTCCAAAGTATCATGCCCTGTATGGGCAAATTCTACACACATACATAATGTCCCAAAATAATAATAAAGTGCATACCCAAATAAATACAATAAAATAAAATACACTAAATAACTCACTGCCCAACATATAAATATTAACCACAATCCATGTTATATATAATACATCAGAATCTTTTAGAGTAAAGTGTAGATATTTTCTATTTACAAAATACATACGATATAGCCAAGCATCTTATTATGGCTATTCTAAACTTGCTCCGATTACCCCTGTACCAAAAATATCAAAATACCTATTTGTACATATATCTACAGTATCATCACCTCCAACTATACCAATGACCTTATTTATGAATAAAGAGCCCTTTATCCAAGATGTACTGCCATTTCCTCATTACTGTTCAGTCCCCCAGGGGTTTTGGTACATAAATCGATTAGGTACCGGGACTCTAGTCTTCTTAATCTCATCACCCTATCTCCACCCCTTAAGCTACCTGGGACATGGTCTATGGCAAAAAAAGTTACCAGGTCACTTTTGCTACTGTGATGTTTCTCAAAGTGCCTGGCCACTGGGTATGCTATATCACATTTGTTAATGGCACGAAGATGCTCCAAAATAAGAATTTTGGTCTGGCAGACGCGTTTCAAGCCTTCCAAATGGCTCTCATCAGTGCCTGTTCCTGGGTCTCTGCGCTCTCTGTGCTGGTTCAAACGAGGTGCCTCTTGTGTAGAGAGGTATGAATGAACAGTGGGATTCAGTCCTTCCACAATTTAATACTATATTGAAGTGCATTAAAAAATGATAGGGGAACTCTAACCTTTGCTAAGCTGTGATGGGGGGTGCACAGCAGCAAGGTGGCACTTTAGAACGAGGGTTCTCCCTATGGGTTTCTTTAGAGTTATGTCACATACACTTGAAAATATTCCTGACATATGGCGTCCATCCTGTAAAGTAGTTATTATACTTTGAATGACGCTATGAAGAAACAACAAAGGATCAGCTTTTGGTCGATTACAATCTAGGACCCAAAAATAGGCGTGCTTGTACAAGTTATTTTTCTCCCCCTGCTGGATGCAAAATGAATATATATATATATATATATATATATATATATATATATATATGATATCGTATCACAAAAGTTCAATTTCACATGCTCTCAGGACAAAAACAGACCTAGACGCCAAATCCAAGACAGTGCTGTTTAATTCACAACGCGTTTCGCCATAATGATGGCTTGATCACGTGATATCATTGGATTGTCGGTTGACTCCGCCGGCGTGCACGCCACCTTTCTCGGGTCGTGAGGGGTCCGGAAGGAGTAACGTACATTGTGGATATATTACATATATATATATATTATATTTTTTTTTTAATACATTTTTATACATCAACAATGAAAAAGTGGTGGGCCTGAATACAGACTGACAAAAATCATTAATTAGCATGTCTCATTCCACAGCCTATGAAGCTAAATTCAAGAAGTTTTTAAAACTACAACATAAAATTGTGAACTAAACAAAATTGCTTTTATCGTCCCTCAGTTTAACATTCAGCAAGATATTTCCAAATCAGAGAATTTTTTTTAGTTCCACCCATTCGTTTAGCATAAGCTTCTTCGAATTTTTTTGTACGTATCAACAGCCTCCCTACTAGTTATACCAAACAGGGCTGCTTCTGCTATTGGATCATACGGTTTTTGGATCGCCTAGCTAAAATACCCAAAGATTTTTTTCCAAAACACTCCCAGTTTAGGACAGGAAAAAAAGATATGCCTCCATCCCCCTTCCGATGGGGGTGCAAAAGCAAAAACACCTATTTTCAAACCCAGGGTACATTGCTAGCTTGCTAGCTTGCTGGGTGTGTGAGGCTTTCTAGTTCCAATAAGGGAACCCCTTAGTTCCCTGTGCAGATACTCTCGACTCCTCAACACATACCTCCTTGTCCTCTCACTCCCTTAGGGGAACTTTGTACCCTGTGTTGCTTACAGTTCTATGGACTTGTACACTGGACCCCATTAAAAATTGTCCATTGAAGGTTCCCCTTTTTGCACTATACATTTTATTTAGAGCCATTGGAGTATAGTATGCCATCCAATGAGAAAGAAAAGCCATTCTTTTATAGTTGGCAGCTCTAAGGGTCTTATTTCCTGTGCTAGATATTGTTTGCCATTCTTGATAGAAAAAAACACATTGGGTTTCAGAGGCGATATATGTTTACTATACATATGTTACAACATCCTTCAGTTTACAAGGGAGTTAAATAGAATATTATAATCTGCGCATATATTACAGCCTTCTATGGTAGTGCAGCCAGTTCAGTAGGGGCCCTTGAGCAAAAAATAAAATGAGCCCTCTAGCTGCTGTGTGAGTTATAAACTACAGCAAACATCAGGATATAGTCTCTCCCCCACCCCCCACAGGCCTCTGGGTCCAAGTCCCACTGTACCAGCTGCCTCTGACTTCTGATAAAGGCTCTAGCACAAGTTATAGTCTAGAGCTGCGGGTGAGAACCTATAACGAGGAAAAGGACCTTTAACATCATGTTTAGCCCCAAGTAGAAGAGATGTAATACTATTAGACCAGAACATCCTCTGAGGGCAGAATGTTACAAATGAAACAGGGAGAAACAGAAAAACAAACATTGGAATGTTGGTGCATTAGGCCTCTTCCAGCCATCATTGGGGCAGACCTACTCCAATGTCTTCAATGTAGCTCTCAACCTTCATGTTCTAATGTGTGATACATGTCTTCACTTCATGTATGACTGCCTATTTTACACCACATGGCTGGTAGTGCCGCACAAGAATGGGACCATCAAAGGAGCCATTAGAAAACAGATTCTCCCAGGGGTTTCAGGGATCAGCGAAGAAAACGTTTACTACATGTCACAAAAGTAAATGAAAAGGTGAAGTGTATTAAGATAGAGAGACCATTATTTGGGTGAATAAGCCACAGTAATCAAAGAATGAGAGACACAAATACTCATGTTGTGACTGGTTCCATGTAGTTCTCTCCCGAACCCTCCACTGTTTGAGAGAACTGACTCTTGGGCTGTTCTCACAAGGTCACACTTTACATGCACACAAGGGTCTGTGTTATTATCCGGTGATTCACCTATGCACAGTGTAACTTTGTGTCCATTTTCCACGGAATCCCACACTCTACATTTCATAAAATAGCTGAGTAACTCTGCGAGACAGTGTACAAGCTGCAGAGGGTATGGGTCGGAAAGAGAAAACTTTAAACAGCCATTCTGTTTCCGAGCTCTGGTGCTCACACCAAGTGTAAAAACTGTAGGTGCCAGGATTGTGTCAATGGTCCCTTAATGGGTATCTCCAGGGTGAGACCAGGCATCCCCGGCGGTCTGGTGGGGCCGTTAGTGAAGATGAGGCAAGCTAATGCCCAGAGTTGCCGAGTGTGATCGCTGATCAGAGTGGGCACCGAGGCGAGAGAATTATCGAGTCCGCTGACCCTGGTCCAGAAACCTGCCGCGCCGGGAATCGAACCCTGGTCCCGGGCCGTCCTCTGCTCTCGGGTCTGCCACCTCTAACCAGTGAGCCACACTACTTCACAGTTACATGACCGCCTTGTGCACCGGTGCAGAGTATGGACAGATATGTCTGTACCTGCTCTGTGAAGCAAGGTACACTTTCTAAATGTGTCAACTGCTACTGGTTTGAGCATCACAACACTTTTTTGGTGAGACCCGTAAAGAAATGGGTGGCCGGAAGTTACATTTCATTGAAACCCTTAATCCATGATTTCACTTTACTAGAGTAGATACATTATTATTTTCATATAATTCCATCAAGAACGTTCTCCTTCATTTCCTTCTTTCCTATTAGCAGCTTTAAAAAAACTTTTAAAAAAACATGGACCTGTAAAACACTCCCATTGTATAGACTATGGAAGACAACATTTAGAAATTACCGATTGTCAGACATGCTGACAATAACTAATATTTACGAGTTAATTTGACTCATGAATAGGGGTGTCCCAAGTCACAAATTCATATGTATGCATGGTCGACCATGAGATACACATATTTGACACTTCATTAAGCCTGGGGGTAAAGTTTTGTCATATAAAAGATTTGTAGAAATGCATATCAACCAGAACATTTCTGCTGGAAAATGTATCCACAAAATCAGGCTTTAACATTAATAGGAAGTCATGTTTTAATATAGGTTTTCCTCACACAAAACACATCTGCTTGGGGGTTATTTTTCATAGCATTTTTTTTTGTTTTACCTTGTACGGTTAGTTTAGTTTATGAAGAGTAAACATTTATTTTTATGTTTTTTAAAACAAAAAGTTCGAGCATGAGAAGTTGCACAACCTCACTGACCACTCACCAGTAATGACTTTTGTGTGCTCCCAGTCATCATCAAAACTATCTTTTAAAGTATTCAGTGGTTGCTTTAATCCAAATAATAAAAAAAGGACGCTGGTAACAAGACTATGAAGAGCATTCACTGTTTTCTATAGTACCAGCTGATTCACAATATGGTGAAGACAAATTGAGGCTGGGTATCTATTGTAGAAGCATGTTACCTTCCACTGTGAGCTCTACAGTCACTTGTCGAACTCCGCCTTCATTGGCCGCCTCACAAGTGTATTTTCCATCATCCCCCACGTGAACACCTTTGATCACCAAGCAGAACGTCCCTCGAATGATGCGTTCCACCGAGCAGCGGTCATCCTCTACGACTGGCTGTCCATTTCTGTACCATGTGACTCGAGGTTCAGGAAATCCCCTGACCTGGAAGAAAACAAAAAAGGTAGCAACAGATCAGGATATTTTTTTCAAAAGACAATATGCAAATGGTACCCACCCTAATGGTGTTTTCCAAACAATCACATAAATCATGTTACTACAGATATTCCCTAAATGGTTGTATGTAATTTTATAGAAAAACAAATTTCATAGATTAACTCATGCGAGAACTATTTCACTCAAGCTGTTCGTAAAATTATTCAAGATGAAAGATTTGTAATTAGGCGGAAGCCAATCCATAGAAAAAAAAGGTTTCCTCCAAAATGGTTATTTAAATATTTTGTTAACTGGGATGATGACAATATAGTGGTTTTCAACAAAAAAAAAAAGATAAGCCTGCTCAGCTGCCGGGGTCTTATAGGCCCATATCATTAATTAACACCGATGCAAAAGTTTACTAAAAATATTGGCTACACGGCTGTTGCGAGTGACCCCAAGGCTTGTATCATACCATCAGCATGGGTTTCTTCCTGGTAGAAGCACGGTAAACCATCTTCATCGGGTAATTATGCTAATAGACTATGCAACTGCACTTCAGAAGGATATTGGTATTATTTTTTTGGATGCGGAAAAAGCATTCGACCGCGTTCCGTGGATTTTTTTATGGGTCACAATGCGTAGAATGGGGTTTGGTCCTTTGTTTTTGCAGGCGTTGCAAATTATGTATAGGAGCCCCCGTGCTAAACTATGTACTATGGGACAAGAGTCATTGCCTGTTCTTATTACTCGGGGTACGCGGCAGGGCTGCCCCTGTTCGCCTTTGCTCTTCGCTATTTATATAGAGCCATTACTACAACTATTGGAGTCTACTAATTTAATAAAATCAATGGTGGTCGGCGAATATGAAGTCCGTGTCCTTGCCTATGCTGATGACCTTGCCGTTGTGACATCAGATCCTGAATCTGCATTACGTGAGGTGGAATGTCTGACGCAAGCATTTGGTCAGGTTGCTGGGTATAAATTGAATGTCCCGAAAACCCAAGTTATTTGTATAACGGGGCTGTGTACGAGCGAGCCACGAGTAACAAATGAGGCCAAGTATTTGGGGATCAAAATAAGGATGTCCCTACAGGAGATAATAGATGTAAATTGGAATGATATAATTCGGGCTGTCAAAAACCAGTTAGAAAAGCTTGAATGTTTGCACTTGTCCATGGTGGGTCGCTGTAATGTACTAAAGATGTGTATCCTCCCCAAAGTATTATATTACTTTCGGACGGTTCCTTTGGAGTTGTCAAGGGTACAACTCATACAGCTACAAGGTATTACTGATAGGTTTATTTGGGGCTGGAGGAAACCCCGTTGTGCTTTGAAATATATGACACTTCCTCTCGCACGTGGTGGATGGGGGTTTCCAAACTTTGTTTTTTACAATTTAGTGTGCCTTATACAAAATGCACGGTATATGTTTCTAGGGGGGGTTGCACAACTGTTTGAGTCGCCTAATATCCATCAAATGACAATGGGCAATTCGGAGAGTTTTTCGAGCCTAGTTATTTTAAGCGTACTAGATTTCAAATTATGACCGCAGCCCATAAGGGGTGGAAGCAGCTCCAGAAAATCTTGGATATTCGTCAGATTAATTATTATACGCCTTTAGATTCTAGGGGCATATTACCGGGTATATTTTGGGATGCAAAGATGCGAACATGGAGAGACAAAGGTGTTTGTCGTTTAGGGGATCTTTTTCAAGATGGTGCACTGGTTCAATTTACGAATTTAATGGAGCTATTTGCAATCACGAAGAATGATTTTTTCAAATATTTGTAATTACGTGATTTTTTATATAAACAACTGCAACTTCAGGGTATTGTTAGTATTGAATTTATTGAAGCTCTGTTAAAAGGGGTGAAGATTGGTGTCTTATATGAAATGTTACTTTTAAAGCAACCCGATGATATTGAAATGGCAAAATCGATTGGGCTGTTCGGGCTTATTTTTACAACATTCAATTGATATGGCGGCAGCAATATTTTTGTCAGTAAGTTTACGTACCCAACATTATAAAACAATATTTAATTTATATCATACGCCTGTTAAAATGAAGAAGTGGGGTGATATGTATGACGGAAAATGTTTTAGATGTCAGATGGATGAAGCCGACATTGTTCATGTATTTTTTGATTGTAAAGTACTTTCTCAGTTCTTCATAAATATTGAGGAATTTTTGTTCGTAACAACGAAGGTACAATTTCATATTAGTCATGAATTGTTACTTTTTGGGGTGGGATGCGGCAGGGAAACTCTTCAGAAACTTCATCCCCATCATATTTTATTTTTATGGCAATGGCGGTAGCTAGGCTATGCATTGCCAAAGTGTGGTTGAAACCTGAAGCCTCTGTGTTTGAAATGTGGAGAGGTAAGTTTTATAATGTGTTCCATCTAGAATTTAACCTATACCGCATCAAATCTGTACAAAAAAACAACTAGGGTTGAAGATTTGGCAACCATTGCTCCAACACTTTCAATTTTTTTTGTGAGAGTATTTTTCTTGTATATTTGTTATATATTAGCTTTGTTTACCTTTTTCTCTTTCTGGTTTGTGTGTATACTATGAACTGAAGAATAAAAATATATATATATATATATATATATATATATATTTTGTGACGGTATAAGTGCTATTTATCTTGAAAATGAGTTGAGTCTGTTGATTTTGTCTGCATAGATCAATCAATCAATATAAGCTTTATTCGGTTTTAAGACTAAAAACCATAAAAGCAGTACAGATACAAAATAACCTTGTAAAATCCATCCTAAAAACATACTAAATATAGAAATACTTGTCTAGATCTATTTTTCTCTCCCCCATCTCTTTCCACGTTTTGCCACTGGGGCTACCCAAGAACACACTTTCTACATTGTCTTTTCTCGCCTCCATTCCTTCTCCCTTTCTCCTTGTCCTCCTGCCAGTGGCAGCTCCTCTGCTAAGGCGGAGGAGTGTCGCCCACTGCCAGGAAGCAGCAAAAGAAAGGGAAAAAAAATTATAACGACGGAATGTTATTATCATTTTATTTCGTCCTCCTGCTGCAGCAGCATGCCTGAGGGGGTGGGGGGAGCTGCAGAGCTGGGGAGGAGCGGTAGAACACTCCTGTTAGCAATGGCTGTTTGGTCTGCCTTCTCGGGCCACCCAAAACAGTCATGCACACTTCCCTGTTCTCCATGCAGGCTGCATTACAGCACTGCAGCATTGTGATTGGCTTAGAGGTGGGAGCCGGGCTGCCTGGTTCCTATTCCGACCTGGAGTCAGACCCATGCGAGCAGGAGAGAAGATGCAGGACCCAACGCAACGGCAAGGCGTTATTATTAATATATATTTTTTAATGCAGCCCAATATCTCCCCCCAACCCGGCGAGCCACCCCACCCGTGAGCAGTGTTCATTTTTTTTTTTAGAGAGTACACCCCCAAACTCATTCTTTACCAATTATATTCATTTCATTTGCCTCATACCTTTTTTGGTAGAGGCTCTCTTTCGCACTGCTATTTCTCCTTTTAATCCATTCAGTACCGTCCCTCCATTTATTTTTACCTTCCAACCTCTTTTTCAATCTAGTATTAAAAATATGAGTCTGTATAAAACTACTCTATGGTCACACATCTGTGATTCGAAAAACCACATGCTTTTTAAGCATAAATTGTCATTGTAATGTAAAAGTTGTACTTTACGAGGTAACTATTTAATTACTATTTGCAAAGTACACTTTATGGTTCATACCAATTCGCAAAGGAAATTCGCCTTGCAATTAGAATTGCCTTTCAAGTCGTTGGTTGAAAAATACTAATGGATTGCAACAGAAATTGCAGTTGCAAATAATATATTTGCACCAAGACCCTAAATGGAGTGATAAGATATTTGAGAAGTTGAAGCTGTCAATGAGGGTCACTTTTCAATTTATGAATGCCAGCTGCCCTCTTGTAGAGTAACAGGCAGTGCTCCTCAAAAAGCTAATTCTCTCAAAGCAATCTTATTTTTGAAAAAGGAACCCCAGGCTCATAGGTGCAACTTAAAAAGAAATGTTAATGCAAGGATGGAGCTATGATGTCCCTCGTAGGCTTCCGTCCCTACGTTTGGAGTTCATCACAGGGAGGTAAGAGGGGTTAACATCACAATAGGTCTCCTGTCCCATAAATATTATTGCAATAGGATTTTTTATCACCTCCTGTGAATCAACATTTTGCATTGCAACGGATTAGTACACCAGTCTCAATGCAAAACGGAGTCTGGTCACAAAAAACTTGGGGGTGGGAGAGGTAAAAAAACTATCAGACGGGGGCGTGGTCTAGCGAGCCATCATGGCGTACATGTGCTAGGAGAGCTCCGTCCAGCCTGCCTAAAAATCCTTCACTCTCCTACTTCCCCGGTCCACCTCCACTCCTAAATTGTGTTTTAAAGACATTGTGAACCGAGGATTGTTGCGCCTGCCGAGTTTCAGATCGCTCCGTGGCTCGGAGCGGGTGCCGTCGACGGAGGCCTTGGATCAGGCCCTTCGTCACTGGGATCGGGCTGCCTGCGGCGGAGGCCGGGGCGCCAGGCTGTGCTGGGCCTTACCAGGGCCGAAGTCTGGCGTGCTGTCTTGGTGGTGAGGATTATCCCGGAGCCTGTTGGGAAGTAGCAGACCTGCATCGCGCCTGCCAGAGGCAAATTGCTGCTCCCTACGCCTGCTGAAGTGCGGTTGCATGGCGGCCACATCGGGCCGCAAGAGGGAGAGCTTGGGGTGTGTGCAGCTGAGCTGGGGATTGAGAGTCGCCGCACCGAGGCCACTTTCAGCCAGTGATAGTGGATCCCCCGGGTCTGCAGCCCGGTTGTGCGCTCCTTCCCCCGGTGAAGAGAGGGGCCCACACCGGCGATCTATCTGGCCGTGTGGGCCCCGTTGGAGGACGGTGAGGGTAGTAGCCCCCTGTGGTGGTGCTTTCTGGGGACCGGAGTGCTCTGCCCTGGTGCCTCCCTCCAGAACTGTATGTCATCGGTCAGCGGCTGTGTCGGGCCGCAGGGGGTGTGTGATCTGCCACCTAATTGCGACCGCTATATACACAAGGATTTCCGGTCATGCTGGCAATTGGTGTGGGGCCTCCCAGGCCGATTTCTCCTCCACTATCCAAGGATTCTGTGCTGGGAGCCAACAGCGCGGAGGGGCTATGCTTGGACCCCTGCTTGTGGAGTTTGGGCCAGGTGCAGTCTTGGGCCCCCGGTGAGGGGTTGAATAGCACGCATACCTCCCCTCTCCTGTGTGGAGCAGGCTCGCCTCGGCGCTCGGTCGGACAGCATGAGTTCATCACAAGGTCCCTGTGTGCCCCCGTTGAGGCTGCAGTGACGCCATCTGCGCACCACTTGGAGGCTCTTGAGGGGCCCTTGGGAGGATATCTTGGGGCCCCCCCAGGCTCTTGGCTGGGAGCTTTGCCTGGAGAGGATTACTAGACAGTGTGTGGGCCCAGGGGATGGTGTCCTTATTGTATGTGGCCCCTGGGTGTGTGAGGTTCTTGAGCTCCCCTTCTGCTCGTCCTTCTGTCAACCCTGTGATCGGCAGCCACGCCGCACTAGCTGGTGAGGACCCCCCTGATGAGCACTAGCTTCTTGTGTTGGGCTCGGTCTCCTTCACGTTCTCTTTTGGGCAGGGCACCAGACAGGGCTGTCCGCTGTTTCCCTATCTGTTTGCATTAGCAAAGGAACCCTTAGCGTCCTGGGTGCGATTGACACCCAAGTGACTGGTCTTGAGTGGGTGATGGATATGTCGGATTGTATGGCTTTGTACACTGATGATGTACTCTTTTTTCTTACAAATGTAGATAAGATGGGACTGCGCCTACTGCGCATTATGCAGATCATCGGGGAGACCTCAGGTCTGTACATGATCCCTTGTAAATCTACTCTTTGGATCCTTGGGGGAGGGGCGGGCCCTGGTTCCTGGGCCTCCTACGTTCAGCTAGCTTCGGGGGGTTGAAGTATTTGGGAGTGTTTTTATCGGATTCACCAATCACCTCTTGGGAGAGAAATTTAGTTCCCGTTTGGGATCACGTGCAGGAGGACCTTAAAACCTGGTACCACATGCCTTTGTCAATATATTGCCGGTGTGCCATCTTTAAGATGGTGTCGCTTCCCAGCCTCCTTTATCAATGGCAAAACCATGCCTATCCGATTCCTCCCGGATGGTTCCGACAGGTCAATGCGGCCGTGGGACAGTTTCTATGGGCTGGTGGAATGGCGAGGGTGGCCCTGCGGACTTGCAGACTTGCTTCCAGTGCTTCAGGACTGGCAACCTCTGATTTCCTGTCCTATTATATGGCCTCCCATCTACTAGTTCTCAATGAGTGGTGGTATGTGGACAGGGCTGACCCAGCCTACGCGTTCAAAAGGTGGTGCATGGGAGATCACACCCTGCACAATATACTATACTCCGCGCCGCAAGCAATTCCCTGCCACCGGCCACGAAGCTTATCTTTCAAATAAGGCAACAGGCGTTACGGAGGACTGGGAGGTGGAATACGTTGACACAGGAGACTTCCCTATGGTATAATGGGCGACTGCCACAACTGGCTGCACTGTCTAGTTATCGGAGCTGGGGCCTTATCTGCTCTACTCTTGGAGACATCATGAGGGGATCGGTTCTGAAGTCATTTCAGTATCTACAAAAGGACTTCCAAATGCCTAAAACCCAATTTTTCTGATATTTGCAGTTCCGACATGCTATCACCCCATATATTGAGGGGTCGGAGCCCTTGGCTGAGTTTAGTCCCATAGAAGCAAAGGTATTCATGGGGGATCTTCATAACCACAAGATCTTCATGATTTATCAGTCCCTGGTCACACATTGCTCCTACACATTACAGTGCCTTAGGGAAGCATGGGAGGGAGACGTGGGCCTGCTAGAGGAGGAGGACTGAGTGGAGGCCTTAGTCTCCCCGCGGGGGTCAGCCATAGCCATGAGCCTTCGCCTTATCCAGTTTGAATATATCCACCGGGTCTATTTCAGTAGTGTCAGGTTCTGGAGGGTGGGATTAGTGGCCTCCCCGTTGTGTCTTCGGTGCGAACATGAGGAGGGTACCATGCTCTATACTATCTGCCATTGCTCCGCATTAGCGCGATTTTGGTGAGGAGTTCTGTTGTGCCTCTCCGAGGTATTGGGCTGGGACCGCCCTAGTTCCCCGAAGTTAATCCTGTTGCATGTTATGGATGATATAGGAGGTAACATATATAAACACCATCTTATGTTATTAGGGTTCACACTAGCCAAGAGGGATATCGCCAAAGCCTGGAAGGCTCCGAGGGTGCCCTTGGTATCTGTGTGGAAAAATGGCATGGATTTCTGTATGGGGCGGAAGATCCCATCTTTGTGGCAAGGGGATGCCCACTTAAACATTATAAAATCTGGCGTCGATGGGCAGAGTATCGGGGCCTAGAGCTGGAACCTGTTTCAGGAGCCAAGCCTCCTGACTTGGCTTTCCTCCAATTCTAGTTGGTATGCAACATCGCCCCTTTGATACTGATGTATTATGTTTGGATAGACAAGACTGTTCTCTTTTGGTGTTGCTCTGGGATAGGCGTAAGTGCGATGGAGGTGGATTCTGGGATGTTTGTTTATTTTCATTTTTCCCCTTTCCTTTGTTCACATTTCAGATCTATGGCTCTTAAATTGTCCTATTTTGCTATTCGAAACTGTCAAAGTCAATACAATGTACATTCTACATGCATGAGTTGCTGGGTTACAGTGCTCTGCACCATATTTGTTATTTGACAAATAAAATCTGGTCTTAAAAAAAAAGAAAACTATCAGACTATGCGCTCTATCATTGGGAATTGGTATGGAGCTCGAATTGAGCTTCGTTTTGGTAAATTAATTTGTTATTAAACTGTTATTTTGTTTGATTATTAGATTTTCAACTAGAATATCTTTCTATTAGTTTTTCCACTAATTGGCTTCTTCAATTAATTTGGGTTCTTAATAATTATTGTGTTTCTATTACTTTGTTTTATTGAAATTAATAAACTGTCTCCCAAACATTTAGAACTGCAATAACTCCGAAAAAAGCCCCTTACCAAACCCATTTATAACACTAATATAACATTTATTTGAACAACTTTGCTGTTTCTTGAAAAAAAGAAATATATAAGACTAACACTGCCTAGAATAATCTTCGTGCACTAAATGGGGTATTATTAGCAATGCTCTTAATCTTTAGTTATGATTCTAATAATTAATTCTATATTATCTTCTTCCTTTTTGAGCTACAAAAATGCTACAAAGCCTTTCTTGATTTCCTGGAAATAGTTTTCTTTTTAATGGAGAGGGCTTACAATTCAGTGGACACAACATTACTAAAATCGCACTTTTTGCACATTATTAAGTAGTGAGGTTTAAAAACGTTGTACATCTTCACATTTGGGCAAGGTTTTGAAGAAAAAAAGTTTTTGTGCTAATAGTTCTCTTTCAGTAACTTTTCCCAGAAGAATCTGTCCACTAAAAAAGGGGACACGCAGCATTTTTCTCCTGTGAATCCTAATTTTCGACTAGAATTTATTGCATTATTCTACATTTTACAAACTTTGTCAGGAAACCTACGTTTCTAAAAAGTTACATGCTTTGTGGAAGTAAAACCCAGAAACGTCTCGCTCCCGTAGCCTCAACAATGGGAAAACATATCCGTGTAGCATGCTAGTGAGGCCCATATGTTGTTTAAACACAGGTCCAAATACATTTTCCAAGATCTTTTTAATAACTGTAAGAAGTGAGGCTTTTGCTGAGTGCATCTCAGGCAATGTGTTTTTTTAATTTAAGAGAAGCATCATATTCTCTTTGCAAGTAGTTAAAATGGATAAGTCGGTGCCTGGTCTTTGCTCATCATGCAATCCATGTATACCTTTCTGGGGCCTTACTAGCTATATATCGACCCACCACTCATGATTTCGAAATACATGAATACAATTAAAAGTGTGCTCTCAAATTACAAAAAAAGAATGAGGGAGTACTACAGCACAGTAAAGAAGCCGTCATTGTTTTCAAGGTTCCCTTGAGCCGACAGTATAATAACAATACAAGGGGCTGAGTTCCCTCCTCTACCATTAAACACCTCTAGAGTTCATGCTGAATTGGTGACCTGGATAACGCGGATTGGAGGAAGGCTAGGTTAGCCCCACACGCTGCCCATTTCCACTCGTCTCCTACTGATTCAATTCCATTTTCTCCATTTGACATACCTCACCCCGATCTGTTTTATTCCATGCTGGCAGACTCCACTACCCTGCTTGCTTGCGCTGCTCAGTATCCCCAGCTGATTTCTTCCACATGGTTTGGGACTGCCCAATCCTCCTACCCTACTGTGAATGCTCCCGTCATGAACTTTCTGAGGTCTTGGCACATGACTTTGAACTAACACCTATGATGGCTCTTTTGGGCATGGTCGATGAGATAGAAGGTCCCCCGCTGACCACACTCTTGAGGGTACTGCTACTTTGGAACTCCCCTAATGCCCCTTCCTTGGCAAAAGGGAGACCAGGATTGGACTGGTGCACTCAATTGGACAAGCCAATATATATTGCAGGGGGCTGTCCGCACAAACACAACAAGATCTGGGGACGGTGAAGGGCCTTTAATGGTCTAGGAATGTGATTGTCTGTGGTTAAATGTTCTTTGAAGGTGCTTTGCAGCTGTAAATGTTTTCACAGTGGAGTTGTTTGGAAATCTAATTAAAAATGCATTGCAAAAAAAATGAGGCGCAGCTTGTGACGTCTTCATTGGGCTGATGAAACATTGTAAAAATGGTCTACCTAGCAGTCAGTGAGAGGTACTGTCCACAATCCCTTCATTCTGGGTTAAAAGCTAGTGCACCATTAGGTCTATGAATTCTTTAAAAAACTCAGCAATAATAGATTATGGGAATTTCCCACTTGAAAATCTCTTCTGAGGAGTTTGAATTTCATCCAACATAATCAGCTCAAATAAAGCCACTCTAGGAGCATTGTCAATCAAATGCGAAGTCAAAAAACAGCTCAATATAAATACTCTATAGCTTCAGCTTGTGTAGTCAACAAAAATTCTCATTATAGTGTGTAAAAAAACAGATTACTGCTGATTGCTCGGAAGTTAATGGTGTGCACTACTCGTTCAATCTTTCTCCAAGGTGCACCATTGGATGGAACTGGCGCAGTGTAGTCGCTAGACATACTTCGGTGCTCCCTGCTGGACTTGTCTCAAATTAAGAAGTCAAAAATGGCAAATTTAAGTGACAAAAATGTAGAATACAGGAGGGCCTACAAAAATGACAAGGTTAACCTTTAACGTTTTATTGTAAAGATTTTAGGCATACAGAAGTAATTTCAATAGAGGACAAATCAATTAGCCAGTAAATCAGAGTTCAAAGCGCAACTAAAGTACAGACTCAACCAAGAACTTGGTAAGGTTCAGGTCAGCAAAATGCAGAGCGTAAATGAGAGAGAATCCAGCATATCTTTGCCTTCTAAGGTAAGGGAAAAGGGCTTTCCTATCACAGCAGGGAATCACACTCTTTATAAGGCTCTAAACAAAGGATTTCACACATTCATTGTAGTGGCACATGGTTCACAGGATTTTAACCAATTAGATTAAGGCAAAAAAGACATTTGAAAATAATACTACTCTGAGTTTCTTGCAAGCAAGCGCCTACAAAGGAAACAGAAATGGTTGCAACCAACCAGATTGAAGGGCGTTACAAATGCGGGAGGCCCATATGGGGTCACCTATAACACTGGTTAATAACCGTTTCAATAGCCTGGCAATGCTAGATGGTGTAGATTGACTTGTCCCAGAACCCTCTGTGGCCCCCAAATGTAACCGATCAGCTAACCATCCTGTCCCCATTAGGGAAGTGATAGGAACTTGTGATACAATGGAAAATACTCTTCTATAGAACCTCCAATAACAATACATAACCCTGCACTCCGCCCAAATGTTAGCCCAGTTATAACTAATACTACAGGTGGTCAGACTAAGGTTTTATTCTGTAATGTTTCAGGATTGCATTCTAAGGCTGCCACATCAGAGTGGGTGGATTTTGCTACCAACTTCAGTATTTTCTGTTTGCAGGAAACTTGAGTTCTGGACCTAATACATAACAATGGTTCAAAACATACCATAGTCCAGCGACACCATCCATATTTGGGAGATCTAAAGGGGGTCTATGTACTTATGTTTCGAAGTATATCAATGTCACTAAAATAAATCTGGTAGTGTCTAATGTTGATTATCAAGTTATCACCATCAAATTATCTCCTGACTGTTTACTATCAGTTGTGATCTATTATAACAATGCATTGACCAAGGAAATATGCCTAGTCCTCAGACAACTCGGCAAATATCTTGAGCACATTCAGAGTGATGCTGCCAAGATTTTGATCATACTCTGGGGAGGAGATTTTAATACCAGTTTGTGTTTAAACTGCTCAGGAAAAAAATGTGGCTTAACATCTAGTGAAAAGATTGATGATATGCACTTCCAGCATACACTTTATGGGGACAACCTAAATGAATGATTATTTTCGTATGATTTAGCATGTATTAATGAGTTATGTACACCGCCTGCTCCATTTGGCTGTACCTTTAACAGGAGAGGCGCAAATTCGGTTATGGATTATGTGTTAGTGTATAATAGACACTCAGCCAGGGCTAAGGGTTTTGTTACACATTAACTCTTTAAGCAATCATTTCCCCCAGAGCATGCGCCTTGCATTGGTTGACTATGTAAAAAAAATCAAGGGATAATAACCCACATTTGAATGAGAGCATCATGCTTGATAGAAATGATGGCTACGCCATGCGTTGTTCTAAAGTTGATCCTGATAGATTTACCTAACTGTGGGGAGGAGGAGCGGCAGGAGCACCCTTCCGCCGAGGAGGAGGAGCGGCAGGGGCACCCTTTCGCCGACAAGGAAGAACAACACCCCACTTCCTGGTTGCCAACAATCCAGAACCAGGAAGACTGCAGCAGCGCTCTAGAGGTTGAGCGGCGGAAAGGGGAGAAGTCGCGTCATCGAGCGGAAACGGGAAGAATAAGAGGCGCGGGATTAGAACGGACGGTGTGCAAGGACGAATAGGAGGGAGTGGACCACCTGGTAGCGAAGGACCGAAGAGAGGAGAGCGTGCTAAGAGCAGCAGAGGACCGAAGAGAGGAGAGCGTGCTAAGAGCAGCGGAGGACCGAAGAGAGGAGAGCGTGCCAAGAGCAGCGGAGGACCGAAGAGAGCAGAGCGTGTTGGGAGCAGCAGAGACCAACGATCCAGACACTGTTTCCAAACCAGGCGGCTGAAGGGAGAAGAAGCCATGGGTCCTGCTGCTGCGGTCCGAGAGGCAAGTGTTGTTGAAAGGGGCATTCTGGTGGGGTGTGTGGGGAGAAGGGAGATAGTACATTTGGGGTGGCGGGAGGTAGGGCATGTCTGGAGGTGAGCCTTGCACAGAACCCCCCCCTTGGTGACGGTAGCACGACCACTTTAAACTGAGCAGAACAATAATCCCTGGTTGTTTTCTTTTCCCTGAGGCTCCAAGAACCGGGATATACATTCAGACAAAACCTCTGAGGCTCCAAGAACCAAGAAAACCCCAAAGAAGAAAAACGAAGACCGAAACAATCCTGACCTGTAGTGGGGTGTTAAAAACAATTGGGCTTCATAATAAAAGTGAAACTTAGAACAAAGTCACTACTCTGGTCTCGTGCTCTGTACACCACTAGCTCCTGACACTAACAATTAGTGAATGCATACAATAACGCCATTATAGATTGTTTGGATGATACATTAGATCATGCGAAAGTTTTAGAAGCCTTCCAACTAATTTCAACAGGGATTAAGGAGGGATTATCTGTAATAAATAGAAATCCCAAAAAATCACAGGAAAGGGTGGATTGGCAGATTATGTACTAAAGCTCATAAGAAATTGAAAGATGCTTCACGTTCACCGAAGTGTAGGCATGAAATAAAGATGTGTAGATGAGAGTATAAACAAGTCTTAAAAGAACAGATCTAAGAGAGGGAGCATGGGACGCCTTGCATGAAGCAAACATTGACAAAGACAACACTGCTTTTTGGTGTGCGATAAATGCCCCTTTTTAGACATTATTGATGGCCCCCAATTAGAGATTGCAATTGAGGAAATGGAAAGTTTAACCTATTTTTCCAATATATACAAAATACATAAGGAGAAACTGAGTGCCCGCGGCTCCTTCTGGCACCATCTCCCATCTATGCCCCCCTCCCCAAAGCGCACATCAATCTGTCTTTTACATTGGAAGAGGTCACTCAAGCTCTAAAAGCAAGTCAAGGTAGAAAAGCTCCCGGGCCTGATAGCATTTACAGTCAACCTTTTTCAAGCTAATCTTGCTCTTTGGGCCCCCTTACTAACATTGTTTTTGGAAGCATGCTGTACAGTAGGTTTTTAGGAAACCTGTTTGGAATCACTTATAGTACCAATTTATTACAAAGGTGATCAACTCAATCTTGCCTGCTACTGGCCAGTTTCATTACTGGACTCCGTGGTTAAGGTAGTAGGACATATTGCTTTTAATAGGCTCCAGGATTGGGCCAAATCTAATGACATTTTATTAGACCTGCAGTCTGGTTTTCGAACAGGACTACAGACAGTCAACCAGGGACTTGACTTGAAGCTCTTAATTCGGAAAAATTATTTTGCCAAGCAGGGTAGTATGTTCTTGGCATTTGTAGATTTATCATTAGGCTTTGATTATGTGGAGCATGATAAAATGTGGGATTTGACCCACTCCATTTAAACTTCCTCAGCAACTATATTCTGGGACAAGAGCAAAGGTGCAGTATGGTGCTACGGGTAAGTGTACTACATCATTCAGCGTTGAGAAAAGGGTAAAGCAGGGCCAAATACTAGTGTCCTTCCTATTCACACTGTACATTAATAGTCTGGGATGTATATTAACTAAACAGTGTTGTAGTCTACCACAAATCAGCTGTCGACCGATTCCCACCCTCCTCGATGCTGATGGTGCTGTGCTTAGGGCCCGCACTCCCTGGGGGGCTCCAACGCTTAATAACAAGTTTTACCAACTACAAGCAAAAGTTAGGTCTATTAGAGAACAAAGATAAGACCTTTATAATAAAGTGTGGGAAAAGGAATTTAAAATGTAGGGATATATTTATTGAATATGCGAAGATTGGTTTCACAAAGACATTCTCCTATCTGGGTATCTTGTTTGATCAGGAGGGTACGTGGAGGTAGGCTATTAACGCTAGGAAGTTACTGTTTATAAAAATATTACAGCATTGTCTAATTTTTCAAGGAAATTAGGCAGAAAATCACCCAAAGAACTATTCATTATTTATACATCAAAGTGTTCATCAACAGCTGGATATGGGCAGGAGTATGAGGGTCAACAACTGCAAGTGGTGGAGAATGCCTTTTTTGAGAATTTTCCTAGTGGTACCAACGGGCTGTTCCTCTTATGGATGCCATGCTGAGCTAGGGATAACCTTTTTAATTGACCTAATTAAGATCCAGCCAATTCTTTTGTAGCACAAGATCTGGACCTCTGTGAAAACGACCCTCAATCGTGACATTATTAGGGATTGTCTTAAATCTCACTTCACTCTCCAAATACCATGGCTGCACTATAATATAGAATTTATGAGTGGCATGAATCATCCTGAATTTTTGGATCAGCCAGACTCCCTAGAACAGATCGATTGAAAGAGTTTTAAAATTAATTATTTATAGTTACTGGAGTAGCAATCAAATGATGCTGGTCACTTATGACATACATCCTACTTAAAAACCATTGAGACAGCATGATATATTTGTTTAAATGCCTTTTAGATTGGCAATATTCCACAGTTTGATCAGTTTTCCAGAGATAAATGATTGGTCACAATGTCTCTGTAAATGTCCCTGTGATGACATATCACTACAAACAATAATGCATACTGTTTTATTCTATAATGAACAGAGAAACAGTTGGATTTTACCCATATTGAGGTCTTATGGGTTTAGATGATGTCGACCTGCGTTCTTATTCTTACAGTCTCTACACAATGAACACAAACGTTTCTCTATGGCAAGGTTTTTAAAGAGTGTGATTAGATGTAGAAAGATTTGTTTGGCATGAATATATGATGGTGATATGTACACTGTTCTTAACTTTTTTTTAAATGGAATTTTTTTTGTACATACTTTTGTGGTTTCTATGAAGAAATAGAATAAAGCTTAATTTGATTTGGTTACTTAGTACATGGTTTCCCTGGGACATCTAGGTTCGACCTTGAATAAGTAACCTATGTTTTAGTTTTTATTCTAGTGGGACCTGGAAATGCAAGCCTGTTTGGAGGATGCAATGAAATGTCACAGAAAAAGATGGATTCCTAGGCCTAGTTTTTGTAAAGTTAGCTTAAGGACGAGTTTCTATACCAGCAAAGAATACATTTAAGCAAAACAGCTTCCTCAACGTCTGTCACATTAATACGAAGCGGAGAACTCCTGATGAGCAGCAGCAAAGTCCTACTAGTTCTTTTCACTTTCTCATATTTTCTGAGCCATGATGTGCACCCATGTACTCAACCATGTACTTGACTTCCCTCCAGGCAAAATCCCTGAAGGATGTACGATTTGACTGCACATCCGCCATGAACACTGACCCTCCAGTACACTTGAGTTCAGCCTCTAAAAGCACCGCTCATCTCCAATTGTCCACATTGCTGCCAAAACATCTTAGAACCATATCACATTTAGAAACAGTCTTCCTTGAAATATTAAGCACAAATTTTGGCACACAAAAATAATGTGGCCAAAACATTGACAAATAGCAAATAGTGAAGGTAGCGATACATTATTAAGTATATATTTACTATTCTTAATGCCACACCTGCGTTACTTGAAAATAGTTAAGATGAATGTACATAAAGGTGGAGTTATATATACTAAACCTATACTTACCTACATATGCTTAACCTCATGCTACCAGTCTGTGTTGCTGTCACAATATTTTTGCATGCCTATATGTAAAACTTGATATTCTGCTACCATACTGTATGCTTTGGAAGCCTATGTCAGCCTACATGATCACAGATTTTTAGCTCGGGTACACTTTGATTGGAATCACCACATGAAAACCAGCAGATAGGTCTCAGGAACTTTTAACATCTGTATAATCAGTGATTGATAGAATAGAATTAGAGATGTATTTCAGAAACAATAACTATCACTGACAGCCTTCTAGAAATCATCCAGTATTCAACGGAGAAAAAGCATCAGGACTAAAATTAGCTCTTCTTCTCCGAGCTATTTGTGTATGCAAGATATCTATCTTGTCAAGTATGTCTAGGATTTTTGCTACTGCATTGTCTGAGGAAGAAAGAGCCATTTTGTGTTACCTGGTCCACCCGGAGCTTATTTCAACATTGCTGTAAAATTCCCCCCCCCCCCCCAAACGAGATGGCAGCCTTAAAACACTTACTCAGAAGACCATCTTCAAATGTGGGGCTATCCACATTAGCACAGATTATAAAGAAATTACTCGGCCACTCAATTGTAATAACTTATCTCAGTTGAGTTCTTTTTTTTAGTTTAAAATGCTTTATCGAGAAAATAAAACAATGTAAAACATCATTATAAGGGTAAGAAAAAGCAGGAAGCTTAAGAACATAGTAAATGTATGTAAAACAATACAAGTCAACATCCTTATAAAATATAACTATACTAAGTGAAAATGCATTTTACAAGAATTTCCGTAAAAAGAAAAAGGAAAGGAAAGAAGAAAAGAAAGAGGGGAAAGGAAAGAAGAAGAAGAAGAAGGAGAAAGGAAGAGGAGAGATCACAGTTAAGTTCTAACAACACAATTCCTGCTGCTAAAGCCAGCAGTCAAGGGCATTGACGAGTCAGGTCCCAGCATAATTAAAGCAGCTTTTTAAGGAATGAAAATTAAAGATTGCTTTTTTAACTGTATAGTGACAGGCAGAAAGGAGATATGCATGCAACATGTTTATTTCAATCCTTAGGTAATTAAAATAAGTATTGGCAAAGTCAATCGGTCTTGGCAATGCAAGATCTATTGGTTTCGTCAACGGCAATGTAGGAGCCTGGAACATAAAGTGGCCTTTATAGTTTTCACATACTATATATTGGGTAAATTGCTGTGACAAATTCGCTTTAGCAACTATTACATAAATACAATTACAATATAATACAACACATTAGCAGGAGGCCATAAAAATAGTACTTCCCTCCCCACTCCGGAAACCCCCAAGCCCATGCCAGAGACTGTGAATGTTCTGCACATCAAAGAAACACTGCTCTCCAGCGCCATAACAGCCAGGGTTTCTGCCTTCTCACCCTGTTCGAGTATTTGCTCTCCAAAAAGTGAAAAATTGTACTAATTTTGTACATATGAAAGTGATGATTCGTTTTTTCTAGTAGTGCAGAGTGCTTCTGATTAAAAAGGTGTAAGAACAAAAGTGATAGGCATTGTTTATTCACGATTTCGTTTATAACAAACCCAAGACCACATGTAATTAAATATTTTTTTTGTTTCTCTTTTTTTAATGTTTGTTTAAGCATTGTGTTTGGGAAACTGAACTGATATGCTCGGGTAAATGCCTTTTAACACAGACTACACATTTTGATAAAGTGAAGGAGCCAGGCAGAACTCAGCCAGTATCTCTCAAGCGTGAACCCGTCCCGCTTCTACTTGAATAATGTAACCTTGGAGAAACAAACGACTAAGAACAGCCCCCAGCATATGCAAGTTCGAATTTGCCATATTTTGATCTAGTATGAAAACTGATGTTTTCCCATTGCTTAAGGATGAGATTAAAAAAAAATGGGACAAGGAGCCATACATACAGAAGCATTGGGAATACAGGAAATGCTTCTATCAAAAAGGAGGGAAGAGGATTCAAGGTCCATTCAGTTCCCCTAGTTAGATACTGAATTAATCAAAAGGGAATGGACACTGGTGTCTACTAAACCTTCGGTTAGTCTTTGAAAACCCTCATAGACAGCCTGATTTAGTCGATGCGGTGTATCTTTTATCCGCCCCGTCAGGCGTCATGGCATATTCATAGGGTAGTCAAATAACGTGCGTTATGCCTGCCTCACCCGAGGCTACCTCTGGTCCAGGTAGAAGTGTCCAGAAATAATAGGAAAGGGAAAAATATAAAAACAGTGTGTCACCAAAAAAGAATTTTTAATGAAAAGGTTGGCACTGTTAAAAAATTTGATATATATGTAATCGGGCAACTAGATTACCATATATCTATATATATATGGATGCGTCAACATGTTTCAGCTCTATGAGCCCAGCCGGGTCTGTAGAGCTTTCGTTCCTATAGCTATTATGGAATTTCTTATACAGTCACCTATAATGTGGGAACCCAAACCAATACACTATATTATGGTATGTTAAATGCGGTGAGTAGGCATAATACTTGAGTGAACCACATCCCGCTGTAAAGCGTGTAATCACAGCCAGGAGATATTCCCCGCTTTGGGACATCTTGCTTTCGATGTAATTAGGAATAGCCTGATGTATTTAACGTTTTGCCACATGCGTGCAAGTACGATATTAACAGGCATCCCCCAGTATCAAGCGCGTAAATGCATAATAACATCCCGCTTTTGTAGAACAGATGCTCGACATTAAGAACACCAACGCAGTGATTTGTAGTCTAACTACAGAAGTCTGTCACTACAGGGACCCTGCACTCTTAGCATTCCACTCCTACCCCACCAATAAGCACAAATTGCACAAGTAGCCTCCTCTCTGTGTTTAGAGACTTGAAACCTGTTTTCCCCTGCCCTCCTTCCTTCTCACTATTAATGTATCTACAATTAGGTGCATACCTTTTACTAGTAATTCTAGTCTGTGTGCTTTAAGAAAAGTATTATGCCTACTCACCGCATTTAACATACCATAATATAGTGTATTGGTTTGTGTTCCCAAATTATAGGTGACTGTATAAGAAATTCCATAATAGCTATAGGAACCTACACAAGTTGTGCAAGTACCTTCTGTGTATGTATTTTTGTCTTTTTGTCCTGACGAAAGCTCTACAGACCCGGCTGGGCTCATAGAGCTGAAACATGTTGACGCATCCATACATATATAGATATATGGTAATCTAGTTGCCTGATTACATATATATATATCCAAATTTTTTAACAACAGTGCCAACCTTTTCATTAAAAATTCTTTCTTGGTGACACACTGTTTTTATATTTTTCCCTTTCCTATTATTTCTGGACACTTCTACCTGGACCAGAGGTAGCCTCGGTGAGGCAGGCATACCGCACGTTATTTGACTACCCTATGAATATGCCATGACGCCTGACGGGGCGGATAAAAGATACACCGCATCGACTAAATCAGGCTGTCTATGAGGGTTTTCAAAGACTAACCGAAGGTTTAGTAGACACCCGTGTCCATTCCCTTTTGATTAATTCAGAATACAGGAAATGGCCTGTAGTCAAGACCCAATTGCGGTGTACAGTCGGCGGAAACTGTGGCCAAAGTAGTTACATGGGTGCATACTTGTGTGTGTGCATGCGCTCATGAAGAGTTTCCGTTCACAGTGGCCAGCACATGTTAAGGGTATTGTGCATAGAATTAGGGCTTAGGGACCATCTCTGTGTGAATGGTACAGTTCGCAATCGGGTATAAGAGATGGATGAAACTGGTGGAATTTCTTGTTGGGCAAAAAAACTGAAGAACGGAGGGTCCATATGGAGCGTTAATAATGTGTTCTTTGAAGATGTGTGTTTTTATCTATTTATAGAACCAGTCGCAGCCGACAAGACTTGCGGGGGGGAGCGGGGGGAGGGGTAATTTTAAATGTAAATAAAATAGTATACCTACCTTCGCTGGCATGGACTCGCTTCGTCGCTGCTCTTCACAGGGAGCAGGCAGCCTCCCTCCCCTCCCCTAAGCCAATCACAATGCTGCAATGGCAGTGTTGTGATTGGCTGGGAGGCCAGTCACACAGGCGTCTATGGGGAGGCCATTTTTTCCTTGTATACATGGAGAAAAGGGAGAGGGCCCTGGAGCCAACCATACAGTTAGAGTCCTCAGAGTGGGCAACCCACTCCTCCCCTGCCATAGAGCCGGACCCCCATCCACCCGCCCCCAACAACCAAACCCTCTGATTTCTCACAGGGGGAGAAGCAGAACCATAAAATTGTATTTATAATACCATTTTATGTTTCTGCTTCTCGCTCTGTAATAAAGCAGTGGGGTGGTGCACCTCTGCCCACCTGGAGCATCCGCCCCTGTATAGAACAATTTCAAGAGTGTGAACCTCGCTGAGAGGAAGCACTAGCAGCCTAATTTAGTATGAGATAAAGAGTTGGTTGCGATTCTTGTATATTCTATGCTGTGCTGGTACTGTTAAACCTTGAGCATTTGACCAATGCAGTTTTGGTATGTTTGTGAATCTCACTTAATGAGATAAACCTCCCTTATACCGCGAGTTGGCGATACTGTGTCAAGTTCATTGCATAATTCGGGCAGAGATACGAGCGGCTCAGAGAGTGGTCATTTCGAAGAAGTAGTGCCATTCCGGTTTGAGTAGTCACATTTGAGGGAACAAAGAAAGATTGAGCATTTAGTGCTACGAGGAATGGGGTTAAAGAACAAGCATTGATATATACATAAGGTTTCACCTATGTGATTAATATTAAGCTGTTTTTTGTTGAAAGTTGTAGCTTGCTGAGTAATTGTACAATATAAGTTACAGAAAGTGTATTAAAGTGTTATGACTTGTTTATGTAGAAAAAGGCAATACATTGTGCCGTTACTAGTGGTATAGTTTGGGTAAGTAATAGCAACATTTTGAAAAATAAAACAAGAGGAAAATAATAGAACCTACCTGCTGAACAATTCAAATCAAATCCCTTTTAACTGCAAGGTAACTTCAATTGTGGTTGCCTGCTTAGTTGTCAGATATATAGCAATATTAGGTGTTTAGAGGAGTTCTGACAAGTTTTAGCCCGGTGCCATGCACCTGCTGCACCATTCATATTATGACCCTAGTGCCTGAAAGAGAATTGCACTTGTGACTGCCTGTTTGGTTGATCAATATATAAATATTTGGTGTTTAGTGAAGTTATGACAAATGTTGCCGTGGTACCACTGCACCTGCTGCACCATTTAAATCAAGCCCCTTTCAACTACAAGGTAACCTCAATCTGGACTACCAGTATAGTAGTAAAACATAGCAATATTGAGTGTTTAGAGTAGTTCTGACAACTGTTGGACCTGGTGTAACTGCAACTGCTGCACCATTCAAATCATGGCCCTGTTGTCTGCAAAGAAACTGCACTTGTGCCTGCATGCTTGACCAAATTTTCACTTCAATACCACTCGGAGTGGATTCCCCTATTCCTCTGGTCTGGACTGACAACTATATGCTCAGGTTTAGATGGCCTAAAACTTAGTAATGTCCTTCCTAAGGAAAGCTGCCTACCCCAAAACATAAAGAGCCTTTCGCAAAATTAGATCGAAACTAATAAGTAATAGGGTTGATGCTACTAAACCCTCTCTTACGGGCACTATCAATGAGGATGTAGACCAGAATGATAACTCGATTTTATCCGCCTGCCAAACCTTGGCACTGGTAAGGAGCACTCAACAACATCGCTTCAAAGTGCCTAGCCCTTGGTTCACCTCATCTCTCAAAAAAACTAAATTAGCCTGCAAACATAAAGAAAGGCTATGGAGGGTAAACTACTGTCAAGAAGCCACGGCTGACTATAAAGTATAATTAGGGAAATATCATAAAGAAATTAAATTTGCTAAAAAAACCCTACTTGGAGTCTAAAATTCTAAAGGCGGGAAACCACTCAAGAGAAATTTAAAATCGTTAAATTCTTTTTCGCTCCCAAAGCAGGCTCTAAACAGAAACTTCCATCAGAGGATTGGTGTGAGACACTCGCCTTGTTCTTTTATAAAAAAAATAGATATGATTCAGGCAAGCCTCCCATCTCCAATCATGGGAAATTACATACAAGATCATTACATGGATACTGTTGCTCTAGGGGTGGTAGGAAATCAGAAAGTCAGGCCATGAGTCAACCTTTAATCTGGAAGTTTGCTCCCTGAACTCCTTTTCTTCAATCCCCTTGGATGACTCTTTGCATGCCTAAAAATGCCTCAAATCGGGTTACCGGATGGACCCGGCCCCATCTTTCAATTTTGCCTTGGGGGCCAATGCTATTAACTCCCTGTTGAATCAGTTACTGAATACCTCCCTCTCATCAGCCACAGTTCTCTCCAAATGGAAGCAAGTGAAGGTTATCCTGCTGGTCAACAAAACTCAGGCAGACCTCTCTGATCCATCCAACTAAAGACTGATTTCCCTCCTTCCCACCTTCTCTAAACTTTTAGAGAAACTCGTGAACCAGCAGCTAACATCATACCTCGAAATGAATGGATTATTATAGCCCAGCCTGTCGGGCTTTTGTCCTAATTACAGTACCGAAACTGCACTGCTGGAGGTAGTGGATTCCATCCGACTTGGTCTGGAAGATGGGGACAGGGCACTGCCGGTCTGTTTAGACCTATCAGCCGCCTTTGGTACAGTCTCACACCGTATTCTCCTGACCAGTCTCCACTCGATTGGTATTGGGGGGCTGGCCTGGAAAAGGCTGGCATCTTTCCTTGAGGGGAGGGGCCAGGAGGTATGGTGCCATCCCCACTCGCTCATGTCCCACAAGCTGAAGTTTGGTGTCCCTCAGGGCTCTGCCCTGAGCCCTGACCTTGTTTAATATCTACCTTTCACCTTTGGCTACTTTGGTTGAATCCTTAGGGGCAAAAATTGTGTCTTATACAGATGACACGCAGCTGTTGTTCACGTGGAAGAACAACAAGCCCTGCCCATGCAAGTTAATTAGTACTTGCCTCTCAGTGGTATTTGGGTGGCTGGCCATGAACCTGCCGAAATGTAATGCGGGAAAGACGGAGTTGCTTTTCTTTGGTTCCGATGCAGAAACTCCCTTGCAGTCCTTCTGGCCACCTGATGCTCACACTCTCCTTATCAAACATCAGGTGGTGAAAAACGTAGGCTTTAAATTTGATAATCAGCTCCTATTTCATACCCAAGTAAATTCGGTAGTGGGTACTTGCTTTGCCCCCCTGCGCTTTCTTCAGAGGTTTCTGTATCTTTTGTCTGTGTGCTGCCAGACAACAAGGGATCCAAGCCCTGATCGTATCTTGCTTTGATTATGGGAACGGCCTTTACTTAGGCATGCCTAGGTATCTGACAGACCGGCTTCAGCTTGTCCAGATTGCTGCGGCCCGAACTATCATCAAGCTCCCCCGGTATGCTCCTGTGTCAAGTCTGTTGAGGATTCTTCATTGGCTTCCAGTAAGGATACGAATTATCTTTAAGATAGTACTTGTGACTCAGAAAGCCTTATGCTGAACGGGCCCTGGCTACCTAAAGTACAGGATCTTGTTCCATGCCCCGCTGAGAAATCTCCATTCCTCTAATCTTTTCCTGGCCAGCACTCCACGTATCAAAAAGGCTAGGTCAGGAGGAAAGTCCCTTTCCTTCCTAAGTCCATCCGAATGGAATAAACTGCTGACACTTAGTAACAAGTATTAAGTCAACACCTGTGTTTCTGAAGAAGCTGAAAACATGGTTTTTCTCCTGCCCATATTCCCTCCTTACTTCCATTGCTACTTTTGGGCATTTTAGCACCAGGACACTCCTTAGAGTAAAATCTGCGCTTTACGAATACCCCGACATAGACATTTCAGTAGTAAAATATAGCATAGCTTTTGTATATTAACTTTATTTTTAACATGCAATGTTTATTACAACATTTAAAATTTGATCATAATGACTAAATAGATTAAGTTGAAAAAATCTATCTGATAATGCCTACAAAGTCCAAAGAAAGTAATGAGGCAATGTATACAAAATGTCACAATTTGTTCTAAGGCTTAAGCATCTGCTTTACACACCTAAGTAACAATAAGCAAGCATACTATTAGAAGCTGTCTGCCTTTTCCGTGGGAAGAGATCTCATCTTGACAGTGAATGGGGCTTAAACAGTGTGAATAGCTTTAGTAGAAGTATCGAACAAGCGTGCAGCCAGGTGAAGATAACAAAAAAAAAACTTGTGAACTTGTAAGAGCCCCTTTTTAAAATATAATAAATACAAGAGATTTCACAAGTAAGTGGTGGAGGCGAAACCGAAGAAAGTAGTGCAGAAACAATGCACTAAAATGACCATGCATATTGTTAAAATGAAGTTGGGCGGGGCACTCGGGGAGGGCTAAACACTTGAAAAGGCATGATGAATGCATGCCCTTAACAAATGGGGAGAATAACAAATGTAGTGATGATGGTGCCAGCCAATGGCAGGCCTATGGGCGATCTGAAACCCACAACAATAGATACAGCATGTCTTGATTCGAGGCAGCGCGCGCATGTGCAACATCTAGAGTCAATACCTAAAAGAGTCAGAATATTATTGCATGTTCCTACACATTCTGAGGTACTGGGCACTTTATTTGTAAGAACTCACTTTCACTTAACCAATTTGAATATCTTTTTGCAACAATTATCCACCAGCTTTTTTAATGTTTAATTTTTTACGAGAGATTCTATTTTTATTCTTCATGTTTTAAAGCATGCTCTCTCTTTCATATGAAAGAGCTACGCACCAAGGATTTAAGTTGTTTGTGGAAAAGATGGTGTGATCAAGTATTATAAGGAATAAAGTACTCTGTACTGTACCTATTAAGGATATTACAAGTCACTTTGGACTTCCATTACCATATCAAGGATCTTGGCCTTCTGCATCGTTCCTCTACGTGGTCATTGAACTCCTCCGTGACTTTCACTATCCTTATCAGGTACAACAGGGGGCACTTTATCTCATATGTATGAATATGTTTTATAAGTATTTTTATGCTTTTGTAAAATCTATAGAAAATGAATACCATTGGACAGCAATTTCTGAGGGCTGGCAAATCACTGAGAGCAGGTGCTAAGAGAAGGGAGGATAGTAATAAGAATCAGCATTCCAAGACAAAAAGATGGAGTAGAAGAACAGGAGATCTTCAGCGTTCTGAATTTTAGTCAGAGGGAGTTCAGTCAGAGTTGTGGCCATAAGGAAATGTGAAGCAGGGAAGGGAAATGATGTTATTCCGTTGCTGAATTGACAGGCTTTGGGGGTGGGGTCGGGCTTAGGCTGCTGGTCAGCCATCAGAGCATTAAGCTCTCTTGTAACGACCATGACACTCAAATGGGATATGACCATAAAAAGACTTATAGGGCAGGCAGAGGGGATTAAAGCCAATACATAATGTAACTGCTGCAAGAATTCCATGGCTGGAGAGGTGAATGGAGCTCGTTAGGCCCCATGTGAAGTGCAGTAGGTTGTTCATTATGCTTTTGAATTCAGTATACACTACGGGCCAGATTTCGAACCTTTCATGCAAAGTAGTGTAGCAAGGTAACTTGTGCTGCGTTGCGTGAGAAAGCAGACATGTGGCATATCTACTAAGATATGGTGCACTTTTGCTATCTCATAGTGCTGGCGCACTTCATGAAGCCTAGCGCCAACGCAAGCACCCTTGCACCAGAGTGCTTGGGTGTTTGATTTACAAGAAAAAATGTTTCTGTGCAGGAAGGGAATCCTTCCTGCACAAAAACAATCTCTAAATACATTTTCCTCTTTCTATGTGTGCTGCAGATTGCAGCACACAAAGAAAGAGGAAATAACTAGGAGAGAAAAAATATTTTTCTCCTTGTTACACCATCTTCTGGGAGGCATAGCAATTTCACGCAATCCCAGGTTTACACACCGTATGTTAACCTGGGATTGCCTGTAATCCGTGGGTGGATGTATGGCAACGCCTATGTTCCAGCCTCCCCGAACAGCGCAGTTGCCTGACTGGGGTACTGACGGAAAGAGCGGTGCCCCGATTTCCTGAGCTGAGGCCAGGTGAGGAGCGGCGCCAGTCCCTCAAACTCTAGCTTCTACTAAACAGGAGCATTGAGAGGGCCTATTCAGGTGGTATCCCAATATTTGTATTATTTCTATTATGCACGCACGCAACTTTTTGAAGCAGTAGCAAAATATAATCTTGGTCCTGAAGAAGCAGGTGATACACTTAGTATCTGTTAACTACAGAAACATGTCGACCTTTCCATACATGCAGTAGATATTTGTTAAAAACTACTGTTATTTTGCACTTCACGTTTTTTAATCTTGGAAGTGGATTGCTTTTCATTAAAGTCATTTTTGCACCCACTATCCATTTTTAACTACTCACTTTCACTCATTTTTTGTGCACTGCTTTTCAGTTACCAACGTCTAAGTGTACTAATTGTACGTTGTGGACATACCACTTGGTGAGACTGGCCCAAATGATGACAAGAAGGGAGGTCCAGAGAGTGTAACTGAAGGGTATCCATATCGCACAGTGATGGGTCCAAACGTATCTTGTAGCAGATTAGACACATTCTGAACACAGAGCTCTGAGTTTCTTTAGACCCACAGTTATTATTTATATATATAACGCCTATGTTCCACCCATGGAATGCCTCCCAAATTGAAATGTATGTCAATGCAGCTCAAGCCGCTGCATGACGTTTTTTTTTACACAGTCACACAAGGTTGCGCAAATCACCCTGTGCGTGGCTTTGTGAATATCCACTAGCATTTTGCATCATTGGCTATAAAACTGTATCCACAGTGAAACCCACATATCTCACTAACTTTAGTTGGAGTGACACTGCACAAGGCATTGCTCTATGTGGCCTGTGTCTAAAAGGTGAGGTATAGTTCCCAATTGTAAATCTTTCTCTTCCATCTGACAATCAGCGTCATATATTTCTAAACCTGAAGCTTCTATGGTAATACGTTTGTGTGAGATAAACTAAAACACGTGCTAAAGCTAGGGTAGAAAAGATTGACACGCATAGACCAGTGTGTGTGAACTGTGTGCGATGGAAAAAAATGTCTAACCCTTGAAAGCAGAATGTAACATGCTCATAAAGCGCATTGACTATCTGAAGATTTTCTATAGTGCAAAAACCTATCATATCTGGTTTATTTCTCATGCATTGGTTATCCTCATTGAAAACATTGAAAAGAGAAGCAGCAACAGTAATTATTCAATTCAGTAGCGTAGCCAATGTGTCGTGGGTCCTAGTGCAAGCAAAGAAATAGACCCCCTTGCTGCTGTCTGAATTACAAAATAGAGCAAAAATGAGGGTTCAGTCGGCCCCTCAGTCCTCTGGGTCCCGGTGCCGCTGCACCTGTTGCAGCAATGGAAGCTGCGTGCCTGGCTCAATTACTAACAGGAAACAGTGCATGTTAAACTCTAATAAAGCATGCCTGATGTTATCAGCTTAACGTACTTACCTCGTGCTTCCATTAAAGGCAGAGGAAAGCCTTGTGAGCAATTTCATTATTTAATTCTCACCAATGTCACTGTATCCCTCTTGAACTGTGGATAAAGGGGGGGGGGGCTTTGCAGAGCCACCTTTGCCTCAGGATCTATTTTTAAGTCTGAGTCTGTGTTTTAAAGTTGGCCAAAATAACGCACCTCTTCCATAGTTATGCCGTAAAAATGAGTAATCCCCCTAAACTCAGGTATGTCGGTTTACCAGAAGGGCGGATGGGGTGAGCCACTTCCAGAAAAGCAGCACGTTTCATTTTCCCGCTATGACCTCTCCACAAACCAGTAAAAAAAAAAAAAAAACAGTAAAACATCTGCCTTGAATCTACCCGCAGCAAGCAGGAATCTGCTAATCTGCCGTGGTGCCCCGCGGACAGAAAATATTTCGACATTTGCTGCCCCAGTGGCCTTTTTGTGTGCGACAATCACTTAACGCTTCTCTATTCACGGCGTGCTTTTCCAGTCACTGCAAAAACACAAGACAATTAAAAGCGGCTCTAGGCTGGTCCTGGAAAGGGGCGACCACTCGGTCCCCCCGAACGTATGGCGGAGTGCCTCGATCCCCCCGGGAAGCCATTTTGGGGCGGGAAGCGCGTCTCGGCTGGTATGCCCGAAGCGGCGTAGCCGGGGCGCGCTTTTTACCGCCCTAGAGTGGGCTGGCCTAGACACCGACGTAGCCAGCCCCGCCCTAGGGGCAGGCAGGGGCGGGTTTTCACCCGCCCTGAAGACGGATAAATAGAGACGCAAGACCTGAAGACGTCCTCTTGTTCTTGTGCTCCGAAGCTGCACCTCCTCGCTACACGTGAGCTCGGGACGGAACGAAGAGCCAATTTTGAGTGTTTTGATCTTTTTCTTTGTCTTCTAGATACTTCCTCGGAGAGATGCCCAAGAAAGGCGCAAAGAGAATGACGACCGACCAGATGGTGCGGGCCCTTTGCAAAGAGGTGTCCGACATAAAGAAACGGTTGGCGGAGCGAGATGGGGAGGAGGGTTCGGGCCCTGCGCCGGCTGGAGGGAGACCTAAGAGGCCGAAAAGGGTTCCAGCCGGTGGGGACGTCCCGGTTCCCTCTGCCCCGCTCGAGGCGCCGACCCCAGTACCGATGGAGGGGACTCCAATCCCCGTTGTCGTCACCCCGACATCCAAGGAAGACATGCCCCCCGAGCTGGCAGCACAGCTAGCAGCATGGTTGGGGGATAGTAGTGATGGCGCCACGGCTGCCGAGGCACAGGCGCTGATAAAAGGGCTTCGTGAGAAGAGAGAGGCAGCTAGAGTGGCTGCGCCGTTGGCGGGGATAGACAAGCCGCAAGCGGCAGAAGCTGCGTCCGGTTCAGGTAAGCGGCCATTGCCGATTGCAAGGGACGAGTCAGCACCCTCTCGTAGAGAGAGATTGGGACAACATGTGCCTTTAGCTATAAAGGAAAAGATCTGGGCAGGGGAGTACGTGAATATTTTTTTCTTGCTTGTTGATCATTATGATGTGGAGCATGTAAAAAGTCAGAAGGATCTAATGCATCCGAGTGTTTGGCGCGCAAAAATGGCCGCCTTTAAGGTAAATGAGAACATTGGCAACTGGGGCAATGCATGGGGTATTTTCACATCGATTTTGGGGGAACGTAGGCCCGAGTTGCTTCCTGAGTTTCCTGTTTATCAATCACGAATTATGGGTTACTCGACAGCGTATCAAGGTAACCATTGGTTTTGTTATGACAATCTGTTCAGGAAAGAAAAGGAACATAACAAGAGTTTGACTTGGGATTGTTACGATTCTTTAACATGGGATAAAATGAAAGAATCGGGAATGTTAAGAATGCCATTGGTCGGGAGCAATGTTGTTGATTACTCCCGCCAAAATGTGGGGACGCCCTTTAAACAAAGTACGAGCACCGACGACCAGTCGAGGCCCGCAGGCAATACAGGGAGAAAGGGTTTCTGTTTTAATTTCAACAAGGGGAAATGTACCAGGCCTCCGGGATCGTGTAAATTCAAGCACGAATGTAGTACGTGTGGGTCATCCCATCCTGAGTCATCGTGCAGAGCCAGAACGAGTGAGAATGGGGGTAAGGGAGGCGCCAAACAGGTCTAAGCTAGGCCGAGGGGCGCCTTTACCAACCCCGATTGATACCTTGGCAATGATTCCCTGGCTCAGCGAATACCCGGATCGTGCTTCTGCCGGGGTGCTGCGGAACGGTTTTACACATGGTTTCCGCATCCCGGTAGGGGACTTTCAGGGTGTAGGGATGTGCAAAAATCAACTTTCCGTTTTACAACATACATCTGTAGTTCAAGGGAAAATTCAGAAAGAGGTTAGCCGGGGACGGGTCGCCGGCCCGTTTAGTGTACCCCCGGTACCGGATTTCGTTTGTTCTCCGTTAGGGGTGGTCCCCAAGAAGGACCCGGGTGAGTTTCGTTTGATCCATAATCTGTCTGCCCCACATGGTCTTTCGGTGAACGACGCAATTGATCCAGAGGTTTGTTCGGTGCGATACGCATCTTTTGATGAGGCAGTAGCCATCTTGAATCGCCTGGGGCACGGGACATTGATGGCGAAATCTGATATCGAGTCAGCGTTCCGGTTGCTCCCGGTACACCCAGACGATCAGCGTCTTCTGGGATTCGGGTTCCAGGGGTCATTTTACATGGATAGGTGTATGCCAATGGGATGTTCTATATCATGTGCCTACTTTGAGCAATTCAGTACTTTCTTGCAATGGGTGTTCACTAAGAAAACGGGTTTCGAAAATGTAATGCACTACCTTGACGACTTTTTGTTCCTTGGCCCCGCCGGTAATCTCGAATGTGCCCAGGCCTTAGCTGAATTTTGTGTGTTGATGGGTCATCTTGGCGTGCCATTGGCACCGGGTAAAACTATGGGTCCCACGACTTGCCTCGAGTTTTTGGGGATCGAGTTGGACTCAAGGGAGGGGTGCTTCCGTTTACCGGCTGGTAAAGTGTCGAAATTCAGGGCAGCCCTCCAAGTATGTTTAAATGCATCCAAAGTTACACTGCATCAGTTGCAACAATTAGTGGGAAAGTTGAACTTTGCCTTGAGGGTGATACCAATGGCTCGCCCTTTTTCCCGCTCAATTGCCCAAGCGATGGTTGGCCTAAAGGAGGGTCATCATCGCACAAGGTTATCGGCTGAGGTCCGCCAGGACATGCGGATTTGGTTAGCTTTCTTGGCGGACTTCAATGGCCGAGTCGTCTGGAACAAACCAGCCGTGTCCTCCGAAGAGCTTGGGCTATGGACAGATTCAGCAGGAAGCGTAGGTTTTGGCGCCATCTTCGGCACAAAATGGTCGGCAAAAAAGTGGCCCCTATGGTGGCACGAGAAGGGGCTGACGAGTAACATCGCTTTCCTTGAGCTATTTCCCATTCTGGTGGCCCTGAGAACCTGGCCAGAAGGGTTCAGAGATCATTCTGTTGTGTTCTGGTCCGACAATATGACCGTGGTAGAATGCATCAATAGTCAGGCAGCTCGTTGTAAATTGATTTTGAGGCTGCTCAAAGAAATTGTCTTACTGTGTATGCAACTGAACGTGGTATTCAGAGCAAAACATGTCCCAGGGGTGATGAATCAGGCTGCTGATGCACTGTCTCGTTTTCACATGCAGGCTTTCTCGGGTTTCCTCCCTTCAGCGGACCCGGAGCCGGCACCCTTCCCCGAAGCTCTCTGGTCTCTCGGTGCCCCGAACTTCGTCACCTCGTGGGAGAGAGTCTAGCACCCAGGACAAGGAAGGCATACGAAGGGGCGTTCCAGGCCTATTTAGCCTTTTTGGGGGCAGAGAGAGGGGGACTTTGGGGTCAGGAAGAGTGGGTAGTACTTTTTCTGATGTCCTTACGTAGGGCTGGGAAATCGGTGGCTACGGCCCAAAGGCATCGTGCCGCCATTTCCTTTGTTGCCAGGGCCCATGGCATCCTGGACCCAACAGCGTCTTTTACAGTACAGAAAGCGCTGCGTGGGTGGCAACGCCTAGAGGGTCGCAGAGTAGACGTAAGACGACCGATAGGGCTAGATAGGTTGTCCCAGTTACTGGCCACACTCCCTAACACATGCTCGTCCCCTTTCGAGACCTGTTTGTTCCGGACTGCATTTACGCTGGCGTTTCACGGGGCTATGAGAGTTAGTGAGCTAGTTGCAAAGAACAAACAGGATGTGTCGGGGGGCTTGTGCAGGGAACATGTTCAGATCAAGGGTGATGCGATGATTGTCTCCTTTCTCAGGTCCAAGACTGACCAAGATGGGAGAGGGGACTGCACGATCATTCGCAGGAACCCCGAGTCATCCATGTGCCCGGTACGGTGCTTAGAAGATTACCTGGCACGAAGGGTGGCATCATGGGGGGGGACATTGTTGAGGCATGCAGACGCCACCCCGCTGACGAGGTTTCAGTTTCAGCGGGTGCTTGCAATGGCCATTGCCGCAGCGGGCTTGGACCCGGGCGAATTTGGGACCCATTCCTTTCGAATAGGGGCTGCCACTGAAGCTACAGCCAGGGGTCTTAATGTGGAACAAGTGAAACGTGTGGGGCGCTGGTCCTCCAATTGTTATAAGAGGTACGTGCGATTGCACATGTTGTGAAGCTGTAATCATGTTCTCACGCTTCTTGTCTTTTGTTCGTTTTCAGTTGCGCAAGCCTACGCGGCAGGGCGGACTGTGCAGTCGACCCAACACCAGGCCAGCGGTCGCACGTCACCGGCTGTGAGGAAGGAGGTGTGGGTCGTGGGCCACTCATACGTGAGACGGGCCGCAGACGTATTCAAAGCAGGTGACATGATTCACGTACCTGGGGAATACGGGTACAGAGTGTCCTTCTACGGAAGGGGCGGTCTCTGTATTGACCAGTTTCAGAAGTTCTTTGAGGGTTTGTTAGAGCGGATGAGGTCACCGCCGTCCATAGTCATAGTGCATTTGGGGGGCAATGATTTGGTCACCACCGGTAGACGACTTCTCCTGGAGGCTATGCTTTCCACGGTAAGTTGGTTAGCAAGGAGAGTTCCGGGGTGCATAATTGCGTGGTCTCACATGATCCCACGAAAAGTGTGGCGGGGGGCTATCTCGATCCCTGCTTTGAATCATTCCGTTAAAAAATTGAATAACAAAGTGACTAGGTTGTTCCGTTCCAAGACATTGCATTCGATCTCGCATAGTTGTATTAATGATGACAGTATGTATTTGGGGGATGGTGTGCATTTGTCGAGGGTGGGGAATGAGTTACTCATAGGAGACTTCCTAGCTTGGTTGAAATCGTTAAATCATGACCTTTAGGTAGGAGTTTTGTGGGGGGTCCGGATAGCCGGTCAACTATCCGGACCTGTGGCGGTAAGGTCATGATCGGTGAGCACTAATTGGTAGATCCCTATGAGTGGGCGTCACCCAACACGGATGGGAGCGCTCGGGAGAGGTGGCCATTGGCCCCTCAGTGGGGAGGCGGTCCCGTCTAAGGGCGGGTCGCCGGAAGTAAAGGAAAGGCGGTCAAGGCCCCTTCCTTTGTAGGAGGGGTTACAGCCCCCTCCTGGGGAATTTCCCGGGGCCAGTGTCATCTGCGACGGCAGATGCGGTAAGTTGTGTGGGGTGGGGGGAGGTCCACGATACCTTCTAGATACCACACACAAGTCTTCGAACGACCTTTAAATGGCGTCGAGTCTTAAGTGCCCCCGTCAAGTCAAGGGAAATTGTTAGTAGTTGCACTTGAGGTAAGCCTCTGTGCTGTCGCCCCTCCCAAGTGGGAGGGGTAAGTCTGGTTAGGGATCTTGACACCGGTTATGACCTTGCCGTTGGCCCTTAAACGTTAGGATGTACAATTTCAGTGTTTCTAGAGAATGTTTTTGTAGGATGCTAGTTCGGCTAGGAGAACCTCTGTATTAGAGAATATGTTAAGGTTAGCCAAACATCGCAATGTGATAATGAAATTGTACATAACATAAAACGTTTAATGTTTTAATTTTTTGTTTTAATAAATACGGCCGGGATGGTTACTCCATCCCAAATCCAAAAACTTTAAGAACTGTTTCCGGTTTTCCTCCTTTCGGGGATTGTGTTGAGAGGGGGTGGCGGGTATCTCAGCCATATGGAAAGGGGCGACCACTCGGTCCCCCCGAACGTATGGCGGAGTGCCTCGATCCCCCCGGGAAGCCATTTTGGGGCGGGAAGCGCGTCTCGGCTGGTATGCCCGAAGCGGCGTAGCCGGGGCGCGCTTTTTCCCGCCCTAGAGTGGGCTGGCCTAGACACCGACGTAGCCAGCCCCGCCCTAGGGGCAGGCAGGGGCGGGTTTTCACCCGCCCTGAAGACGGATAAATAGAGACGCAAGACCTGAAGACGTCCTCTTGTTCTTGTGCTCCGAAGCTGCACCTCCTCGCTACACGTGAGCTCGGGACGGAACGAAGAGCCAATTTTGACCCACCCACCAGCCCCTGAGGACAGCAAGTTGTTGTGCAATAAAGTGAATTTATAAGTTTGTTCTTTCCATTTCGTTTGCAGGCTGTGAGAGTATCAGTTTGTCGTTGATCATAATAAAGTATGGTGAATATCGTGTAGGTTGTTATGACTAAAATGATTTAATGTAGTGTGGCATTTTATGCATATTCTTTCGGTCGTAGCGACCAATGTTTTCATAAGTTTGAGTAAGAATTGTCGTATTTATTTTTTGGTAGGCGGTAAGGTCATGATCGGTGAGCACTAATTGGTAGATCCCTATGAGTGGGCGTCACCCAACACGGATGGGAGCGCTCGGGAGAGGTGGCCATTGGCCCCTCAGTGGGGAGGCGGTCCCGTCTAAGGGCGGGTCGCCGGAAGTAAAGGAAAGGCGGTCAAGGCCCCTTCCTTTGTAGGAGGGGTTACAGCCCCCTCCTGGGGAATTTCCCGGGGCCAGTGTCATCTGCGACGGCAGATGCGGTAAGTTGTGTGGGGTGGGGGGAGGTCCACGATACCTTCTAGATACCACACACAAGTCTTCGAACGACCTTTAAATGGCGTCGAGTCTTAAGTGCCCCCGTCAAGTCAAGGGAAATTGTTAGTAGTTGCACTTGAGGTAAGCCTCTGTGCTGTCGCCCCTCCCAAGTGGGAGGGGTAAGTCTGGTTAGGGATCTTGACACCGGTTATGACCTTGCCGTTGGCCCTTAAACGTTAGGATGTACAATTTCAGTGTTTCTAGAGAATGTTTTTGTAGGATGCTAGTTCGGCTAGGAGAACCTCTGTATTAGAGAATATGTTAAGGTTAGCCAAACATCGCAATGTGATAATGAAATTGTACATAACATAAAACGTTTAATGTTTTAATTTTTTGTTTTAATAAATACGGCCGGGATGGTTACTCCATCCCAAATCCAAAAACTTTAAGAACTGTTTCCGGTTTTCCTCCTTTCGGGGATTGTGTTGAGAGGGGGTGGCGGGTATCTCAGCCATATTGGTCTGTGCAGCAGGGGCTCTGGGAATTCAGCCCGTCCTCTGCAAGAAAATACAATATAGCAAACGTCCCCTATGAGCTTAAATTCCCAGGTGCACCCGTGAAAAGTGTGCATGCAGCCTCTGCAGAAAGAAACGCACTGGGATAAAAATTTATGCATCTATTTGTGTGTATTATTCTAAAGATTTACTTGAACGCATTTAAAGATAGAACTGAAAAGGCTGTACTAAGAGGCCCACTTATGTTTCTACTTTCATGAAGGGCTAAGAAACCCTTTACACCTTCATGTGGTTTGGCCAAAACCCATCAGTTTGGTTGGACACACGATAGTGCCAATGTATGCGAGATCACTCCAGAAAAGACGTATAGAAATATATATATATATATATATATATATATATATATATATATATATATATATATATATATATATATATATATATATATATACACATCTTTTTTTAACTCTATTTAGCATTTTCATAGTAACAACAGCATTGCATTGAGGATATATGATTAACCATACAAGTGATCATGTATAACAGGTCTTTACGCATTGCACAGTCTAGAAATATATTTATTATTTATAGATCATAGTGAAAAAAGTGCTGTAAAATTAACGCTGAAGTGTTAGGCTGGATCAATGTCATCTTGTGAAAGCTTCACTTATGTTTGAAATTTAAAGTCATTCAATACATCTGTTGGGTTTTCAAACCAAATAGGATATAATTTATGATTTTCATGCAAATATTACAGGGCATACGTTTCAAGCATTTTTTTTTACTTACCTAAGCTGACAGGGAATATCATACTCCAGCTAATTGTACTCCAATTATTACAAATATAGTGAATCCAGGCACAGCCGACAGGTAAGAGCGGTGGTGAGGTGGGGCGGGGTTGGGGGGGGGGGGTGGGGGGGGGTGTAGGAGGTGACAGATGAAGAGATAGATAAATGAAATAATAAAAAAAATAAAACCACTGACCTTGTGCTTGGCGCATCGCCGATTCGGCGATGCAGCAAGCGCAAGGTCAGTGGTTTAATTAATTTGTTTATTTAATTTTACCTATCTCGTCATCTGTCGACTTCCCCTATCCCGCTCCACCCACAGCCCACCCCACCACCCCAACGCTCTTACTTGTGCCAGCCGCGCCTGTTATTCACGATTAGTGTTATAAAAAATTGAGAGAAAACAAAGTAAGCAGAGCCCCAATGGGCGTCTATACTGACTATCTGCCCTTGTGCCCCTCGCATTGATTTTGCCCCCTCTGAGATCAGGGTTTGCAAAGGTAGTGCCAGAGGTCCGAAGGGGTCGCTAGGGATCTCCGCTGTAACCTCTGGCGACCCATGAAGGATGAACCACACACTGGTGATAGTCCAGATGTAAAAGTTGTTGGGTTATATAAGACCACAGATGGGTTATTTGGAGGTGAAAGGAACTCCCGAACCCAACCCCATTGCATGGAAACAATAATACTTCATAGACTGAGAAAGACGTGTATTTAATTAAAAATAAATTGTAAATAGTTGCTGGCCTATTACAGGATTCCGTTAGGTGAAGAAAGCTGGCTTAATAAGTGACCATTAGGCATACCTTTTGATCACTGACCGATGATGCTCTAGTGCTGAATATTTTGAGTGTGTGTGTGTTTTAATAAAGATTTTTTTAAGATTAGTATTTGCAACCTTAAACAACTGTATTGAAGTTGACAATGCCTAAAATATGGTATGAACAAACTTATGGCATGGATGGGCTCATATAATCATTGGATGACACCCATGCTTGGATGATAAGCTTAGTTCAGTACCGTGTTGTGATTCTGTTGCAGATATGCGCTCAAGTTTTTAAAGATTTACAAAAAATTGAGCAGTCCAGTACAACACTTTGTGGAGGTCAGCAGTACAGCACATATGGGAATATGGGAAAAATAGAGCAGTATTTTATCTAGATACAGGCGCACAGCCGTGATGTTATTGACACGGCAAGGGCAAAAAGAAGATAATCGCATAATGCCGAGCCACTTCAACGTTACTGATGTCTTGATTCTGTGTTTTCTAGCTTCACATTTGTGCTAAATGGAAACCTTCATATGCAGTTGTCTCCCACACAGCTGTCCTAGGGCGGGCCACACAAACTGTGTAACTTTAATTTGATTTGAATTGATTTGTAAAGCACGAGCACATGGCCAATGGTGTCTAGGCTCTACCTAAATTGAAAAGGTCTGAAAGTGACATGATGGAGGATTAGACAGCTGAGGTAAACAGACAGTTTTTTTAGAAATGTTCTGAAAGCCAGGTGATCAGAGACGTTCCTTAAAGGTTCAGGCATTTGGTTCCAAAGGTGAGTGGTTGCATAGAAAAAGCTTCTACCACCCGAGAGGCTTCAGAGGTGGTTCGAGCTAGCATTTCATTAGCTAATGCCGAACGCAGATTTCTGTTAGGGATATATTGTCTGAGGTTATCTTGGAACAAACTACGGTCTGCCAGCGAATTGCGAAAGCGATTTGTGCCCTATGCATAGTGCTTTAAACTCAATTCTAAATGATGCATGATGTTGTAGACCCTAGCAGTGTTTTTATTTGGTGCTAGGATACCACACAAAACTAAGTTGTGCCTCTGAGTGACTTAATGTAGTTTTCCGTGGAATCCTTGTGGTGTTAACAGAGCTGCCACCCCATTATACCAACCTCTGTATAACTTAACAAGGGTTGGAGAGACACAAAACAATATAATTTAGTGCTTTGCTGCATGAACTTTTATTGCGGCAACCATTTGCGTGAAAAAATTGATCGGGTATATTTGTGTCTTCATTAATCATTAATAAATCTGGGCCATAATAGTTTACCATAAACAACTTTTTCCAGACAACAGTCAACGTTTCATTTACATTTTTATCAAAATTTGCATTCATTGCGGCTCACCAAAACAGAAGCTCATTCACCTCATCAGAGGTGGGGAACACCCAGGTTTACATCAGACATGGAGCCTGAGCAGCTCTGCTCTTGCAAACCTTTGACCTGTGACAGATCAGCAACAGGGCCACGGTTTGTTGTCCAAATGAATGCCAAGCCACTTTATAAAGGGCCTTACAATGCACATTTTTCTTAACCTGGACAAACCATACAAGGCATGATGTGCCTGGGTAGAAATATGAAAACAATGTTCCCAATTTGTAAGGAAACTCCCTGTGCGTTAAGGACACTGTTTTATGTCTAAGAAGCAAACCCAACTTTAGGGGGATTCTTTCTGGTGTACAAAAACACATGCTGGATGAGCCTCCATTATGGGCAGCCCCCTTGGCATACATGTCACAATAAGACCATGAACCTTTGGTGAAAATGTCAAGGTAGTGTGGGCATCCTAAATACAGGGGTCGCACTGGAGGGAGTGGGGAGGCTCTGCCACTCCAGTCACTTGGTGGATCTGTATCCCAAACTAACCCATACAGAGGTCTTCTGCTCCTCAATACCATTGTGCACAGAATAGCTATTTGCTTATATTTTCAGCATGGAGTGATGATGCAACCGTGCACATTGTGGGATATTGTAATAGCTTTGTAGCAGGTCTGTCTCGTTGTACCAGTTGTTGATGGTCCTCTCCCTCCTTACATTCCCTCACCTGCAGCTAGTGGCTACAATTGAATAGAGGGTCTATAAAGATCTATTTGACTAGATATGCTACATGTGTACCTAATCCTCTTAGGTATTTATACATATATAGTATCACAAAGATAGGTAAGGAGAGAAAAGCAGAGACCCTACATCCTCCCACTATATAATGTGCATTCAAAAAAGTACTGATTGCCACGAGTTGTATTCAGCAGAGTAAGGAGTCATGGGTACTGCTATGTTCAAGATGAAAATGCTTCACCCTCCTATCGGATGGTTTGTTTCATCATGGGGCCCTTCCTGGCAGCAGCATGTACGATCCAGGTGTGAGCTACTACCCAAGTATTGGGGACTTGTGATGTGTTTTGCGATTGAATAGCCGAAAGAGGCTAATAGGGAGCAGTGATGTGTTGGGGGAATGGCCAAGTTGCAGCGGGGAGTAGAAAGCAAACAGGTATGTATTAAAACTACCTAATGGGGAACTAAATGAAGTGTAGATTAAAATAATGTCAGTGTTAATTTGACCCACTAGCAAGAGTTTCTTCCCATGTAGTGTCCCTCAAGTGAGGTGTAAGGGTATTCTTCAGGATGCGGTCTTTGTTATGATGAATAGAATTAGAAAACGTTTTACAACCCGCAGGTGAGTCAACTGATCCTTACTGGAGTAGCCTCAAATTTCAAACATCTGGTCACCTAAACAGTGACTTCCTATTATCTCATCTTAATGGTGGAGACAGGAATTGGAATCTCTTTCAGATTCCTGTGTTCAGCCGCACGTATTTCCAATCGACAGAGGAGACAAACATCTAAGTTTGAGGAAATACCCAACACACTTCACAAGCTCCCCAATGTAGCTGGCACATGAATCATACAGGCTGGTGATCCATGGTGCGCCTGGATACCTTCTCGGGCGATTAGTGTGCTAAACAAATCAGTATAACATAACATGATGCAGCTTGCCATTTGCTAGGTGGGTGACGGTCTTTCGTTCTGACCATAGTAGTACCCATGACTCCTAACACAACTGACAAAATACAGCTCTTGGTAATCAGGACTGGTTTGTGTGTGTCGGGAAAGTATACATTCCCCTTTTCTAAATTGAAAGATGTTAAATGAAAAAGTGAAACACATGACTATTACTTCTAGTTAAGACTAAAATATCGCATTAATGGAAAATATGGTCGTCAGTTTTACTCAGAAGTTCCAAAAAGAATTTTCAACTGTATCATTTTCTTAAACATATTTTATTCAGCGATTAAAATGTCTTCATTGGTGTAGTTTTAAATGTTATCCTTTCATCCCATAAACATGAAAGGGAAGTCTGTGGTTAGACCTATAAAGACATGTCTGAAAGCTTCTGACATGGCTGCAGTTAGTCATCACCATTCTTTAAATATTATCGAACTTCCTATTTTCTAAGTGCTGCAGCCCAAACAATGTCTTGAAAACCAAACAAATCTAGATATCTCGCTGATCTGTAAGCTTGGCTTTTGTTTGGGTTTTCGGGTTACTGTCAGCTTCCAAGTCTGCAAATATAAACACAAACTGAACATCTGCTTTTTTTTGCCGAACAATATGTGAGGTCCAGTAACTCCTTGTTAGGAAGAATTAGATGACCTTGAGAAGTTCTGTGAGCACTCATCTATCACATTTTGATATTTTTGGCAGTCATTTTCTCTTGTCTAATACAATTAGTGTACCTTTTCCTCAAATCCTTTTAAGATTGTTTTATCTTTACAATGATGCTTTTATACAATAGGATAATTTTGATTGTCATTATTTATAACACTTAAAAAATGTATATATATATATATATATATATATCCAATTACCGCTCCGGCGCCTGTGACCACCAACGGAGAAAGACACGGACTTCAGAATCAGCTTACACTGCTGGTTGCAGTGACTTTATTCAATTACAAATAGTGCGAGATGTCGGGCAGGATGACGCGTTTCGGCTAACGTGTAGCCTTGCTCATATATATATATATATATATATATATATATATATATATATATATACACACACAATACACACACAAGATGCGGTCTGCTTCTAGGGAGTAAATAAGTGAACCTGGGGTTCCACGGGAAATAACTATGTTTCTCACTAATAATATTTTTATTAAAAGTCAGAACAGAGCAGCAGTAGCATTGACAATTTTAGTATTTTTATTTATACAGCACACATCAAAAACAGAGATGTGTCTGGGCACATAAATAATAGGTTTTGCAAGCTTAAGATTAGACCATAGCCCGAACCGTAGACCACTGGATGTTGAAAAATCATCTTGGACTCAACTCATCAAAAGAGAAACCCCCACATGTGGAGCATGCAAGAATTATCAGCCTACGACATCCTGGCTCCATGATTCCAGAGCACCCCAACCTTTACTGTAAGAAGTGAGAAATCTGGGAGTGTTGATGAACTCCAACCTTTCCCTGGTCTCTAAAGTAAATAAAGTCACAAGAAGCAACTTCTACCTCAAATTAATACAATAATATATCTTGCTGCATGTAGGTTCCCTGCTAAAAGCTCCCACATCCCCAACATGACAAATACTCACTCTTCCAAATACTCACTCTTCTATCCAAACATGCACATGGACTAGTGTGCAACCGGCCCAAAATGTGCTATGGCACCTCGTTAAAAACATGATGCACTGCATAAATGAAGTTGCAATGCATTATAATTTAAAAAGCATGGTGATATTCGGAAGTTACTTAATTCACTGTTACTTAACTCACTGATATGTTATGACTACAGACATCTTGCTTATGTTTAAAGGTTTTGGCAAAAAGATGAACCAACTCTTGAGGAGGTAATATCCATTGCCAAACAGATTGAGCACTCTTTGAAATGTGTGGATATAATTACTAAACATGAGACCAAAGATAATATTCAGTAAGTAAAAATTAATTCAAAAGAAAAAGAGTATAAGAGGTACTTTGTCAAAGGGACATAAAAGAAATGTGAGATATGTAAAACTCAAATGCTACAGGTGTGGGAGTGAGAATCACTTAGCTAATGATAGGAAATGTCCTGGACTCGAGTCCACTTGCACAAATTGCAAAAAAGTAGGACACTTTACCTCAGTTTGCAAGGTTAAGAAAAGGAAGGGGAAGGTTTTGCAGTTGCAGATAATAGCAATAGTGATAGTGACAATGAATTTGATTGTTACTGCGGATAAGTTGTTTCCCAAGTCTCAGATAATCATAAAAAAGGCCCTCTGGATGACAAAGGTGGAAGGAGAGCTTATTACAGTGTTGTTTGATTCGGGAGCGAAAACCACAATTATTTCAAGACAATTTTTTATGAGCAAACTCGCTAAGGTTGTAAAACTACTCAAAGCTGATATAAGACCTACTGCATATGGAGGTGAACCTATAAAGTTGATAGGCTATTTCTCTGGGTTGATAGAGTGCGGTGGAAGGTATACCAAGGGGAAAATATATGTTTCACATAAAGGAGACTGCATCCTCAGTTGGTTTCACCAGAGAGATCTTGGGATAATGTTGGACCCTAATAATGATCCTCCCATTATTTTGAGAGAAGATTTTAGAGTCAATGATGTATTTGTTCAAGATTGTGATAGTGACTTTACCACTCTTCTAAAGAGAGAGTTTCCTGATGTGTTTAAGGATGAGTTAGGGTGTCTATGAGGATATGCTCATAAAATAAGATTAATTCCAGGAGCAACACCTATAGCTTGTAAGGTCTGCAGTGTTCCATTGTCAGTGAGAGATGAGTTGAAAGGACAACTAGAGAAATTAAAGAATGATGGTATAATTGAGGAAGTAGAAGGTACCAGGTGGTTGGCGTCAGTTGTAGCCGCACGAAAATCAAATGGAAATCTGCGCCTATGTATTGATTTAAGAGAATTGAATAAACAAGTCATCAATGATAAATATCCATTACCAATAATATTGGATATGTTAATGCTTTTACAAGGTGCTAATGTTTTTTCTACCATGGACTTGAAATCTGCCTATTATCAGATAAAATTGAAAGATGAGTCCAAAGACTTAACATCATTCATCACTCCCAAGGGCACTTACAGATTTGTCAGATTACCATTTGGTGTGGTGTCTGCAGTGTCAGTATTTCAAAGAGCTTTAGAAATGGTTTTGAAAGGCGTTGTAGGTGTAAAAATGTATCAAGATGACGTGCTTGTTTATGGAAGGTATGAAGAAGAGCACGATACGATACAAATTTAGGGAAATTTCAGGAATACAATCCAACTGTAAGGATTGACAAATGTAAATTCAAAAGATCATCCATAGATTACCTCAGACACATCTGGGCAAGGTGTACAACCCAAGGCTGAACTTGTAAGTGTCATTCAGAACCTTGCCTCTCCATCCAATAAGGAGGAACTAATTAAATTTCTTGGAATGTCAGAATACTATAGCAAATTCATAAGGGATTTTGCTGGGATGTGTGTGAATATGAGGACATTATTATGCAAGGGTGTCAATTTCATCTGGTCCGATGATGTGAAAAGGAATTTGTTGCAGTAAAGAGTATGCTCAAGAAAACCCCCAAGTTAAAAAGTTTTGATCCCACTAAAAGAACTGTACTCATCACCGATGCCAGCATGAAAGGTTTGGATGGTGTGTTACAACAGAAAGATGGAGACACAGAGAATATCATCTTATTTTTATTGCGTTATTCTGTAATGGAAAGAGAGTCCTTAGCTGTACACTGGTCAATAAAGAAACTCAACAATTTGCCGCGGGGTGTGAAATTTGAAGTACGGACTGATCACAAGTCGCTGTGTCAGGTTTTTAATAAAAAAGGTATAGATGGTATTTCTGTGAGAATTTTCAAATGGGTTGTAGCACTTCAGGGATACAACTTTAAAGTTGAGTATTTACCAGGTGGTAGGAATAGCGTTGCAGGCACTTTGTCAAGATTGGTGGTACAAAGTGATGATAAGACTGAAGTTAAGGAGGTTCATATTGATGAATGGGTTTGTACCATTGAGGCTGGTGGAATGAAAGAAAACAGATGGAGAGAAGAATGTGCCAAAGATAAAGAATTTCTTGAGGTAATCTCACTTCTCAAGAATGGATGGGATAAGAAAGTTAAGGGTGAGTGTGAAAAATATTGGCTGGTGAAGGATGAATTGTTTGAGAGTGAAGGTCTTTTTTAGGGGTACTAGATTAGTTCCACCTACCACACTGCATGAAGAACTTCTTGTGATGGCACATGAGGGTCATCTTGGGATGTCTAAGACTAAGGAGAGGTTAAGACTTACTTATTGGTGGCCAGGAATAAACCTGCAGTTGGAACGTCTTGTGAGGGATTGCATACCTTGCTGTATGAGTGTAAAGTGTGAGAAGCCAAGGTTTGAACCTATGGTTAAAAGGGAAAAACTGAAAAAGCCATGAGAAGAATTAGCCTTTGATATTTAAGGGCCCATTCGTGGAAATGGCTGTGAGAGTTATGTTTTGTATTACTTAGTTGATATTCCAGGTGGCCAGAAGTAAAAATCACCAATTGCATTGATACCATGCATGTGAAAGAGTTTCTTAAGGAGATCTTTGAGAGAAAAGGGTTACCTGGTGCCATGTTGACTGATAATGGAACACACTTGGTCTCCTGTGAAATGGAGGAGTTCTTGTTGAAGTGTTCCATCAAACATAAGAAGTGTGCTCTATATCACCCAGAGAGCAATGGCATGGTGGAAAGCTTCAACCGTGTTTTAAAAGAGACCATTGATTTAGCCAAACATAATGGTCTGGACTGGAAGAAGAAGGTCATCAGGAAGGTTAAAATTTACAGTGTTACTCCTCATGCCATAACTGGTCAGACTCCTTTTGAGTTGCTTAAAGGAAGAAGTGCTAACACTTAGGTTGCTCCTTTTTGGATCAATGATACAGAATTCAAAAGAGGTATGAAAGGCTCTGGTAGTGATTGGAAGCTCAAAGAGTGTGACAAAATAAAAGTACGCAAAATGAACTATGATCAGAGAAATCTGTGAAGGTCACCAATGTCAAAATGGGTGACTTAGTTATGATTAGAGCTCCAGTTGCTAGGAAAATCTCTGATTTGTTTCAGAAACCTCAGTGGGTAATCAAAGTATTGACTAATGCTATCAAAACTGAAGATTCTCATATTTGGAATCTTAACAGAGAAGTGGTGATTAAAAACAGTAAGCTAATTGTTGGTAAAGGTAAATCCTCCTCAGTTTCTTCCCGATTGAGTCTAATCGTGGATATTCAAGAAGCAAGAGGATTTCCAAGTTACCTTTGAGGTTTAATGAGTATCAGATGTAAATTTGGTTTTGTACATATGTATTCGTATCACACTGTTTTTTTTAATTGTGTTATTCTTTATTTGTGTATATAGGGGAAGGTGTGTGATATTCTGAAGTTACTTAATTCACTGTTACTTAACTCACTGATATGTTATGACTACAGACATCTTGCTTATGTTGAAAGGTGCGCCATGGTGATAGAACCTGGTATGATGATGCTTCTGCAGTTTGCTGTCAGTTGCACCCGGCATCTTCTGCTGGATGGATGGGATCACTTTACTACTTTTGCTACTTGGAGTCTCATCATCTTCATTTTAACCTGAATTTTACAAGTATCTAATTAGTTTTCATATTTTTGTCCTTGAAAAGGTTTAGCCAGATTAAAACCTTCAGGCGCATTCTTCCCCACTGAGTTATTTCATTAGTTTGCTTAGACTTTGAAGTTGAGTCTTTCATACAAAAGGATCAAAGACATTAGTTTACAAAGTGTACAGCATATACAAATTTGCATGTATGAGATCTCTTCATACAAATGTACATCAATTAATATTTTTTAAATAAATATGTTAGAATTTACAAATATTTACTAGATATAAATAATGCTGAAATTAGTCAATCATACATATCAAGAGCCATTAACTATGCGAAACAGAGAGAGTGGGGGGATTGCGTGAGGGGACATGTAGGGAGACACAGTTTTACATTAATTACAACTGATTATCTCAATTTCTTTCGAGTTATTTGTGGTAATGTCAGAGACACAGTGTTTTGACCATCATGTGTGATTATTATTTCCTGTTGCAAGTTGTGACCATAAAATGGGGCATAATAGGCAGATTTTGGTGCTTGCAGAATCAAAATTCAGGTCCTTGTATTTTCAGAATATTTTTCTCGCAACAGATTTGAGCAGGTTTGACTTGCCAAAATGTATCCTTAGTGCGGTAAAATCTCAAAAAATCATAATTATGATGTATACAGTAACAGTAGTATTGTCACATATAGGAATTATACATAGCATTCATAATGAGGCACTAAGTATCTGACAATTCACTTATCTCACCTAAGATCCCTCTTGTCAAATTTGTTTCCCAGACATACTGCTAAAGGTAGATATTACACTCCTTTTACTTTTTTTATTTTATTTTTTTTTTTTTTATTTTGGCAAGCATGTCATACCAGAAAAACAGCATTATATCTATACAAATTTTGGAGTGATTTCAGGGAGAAGTTCAGTATACCAATTATGCAAAGTAAAAAAAAAAAAAAAAAAAACATCATATTCCTACATATGATAGCACATCAGCCTAACAAAAAAGAACACTAATACAGAATAGCAGAATATATACAATATATAAGAAATCAGTAGTAAACCAAAAGCATTCAATCTGCAAAATACAAAGACCCTAGCCATTCATCTTATTTCCTAAAAAAGGGTTATACAAAATTAATCCATATCTTTTCCATTCTTTCTGCTGCCTTTTGACTGTTATTCTTAGCAAGAGCTTTTTCCATAGAGTATATTTCATGGATTAAGGTTAACCATTCTGTCCTACATGGTGGGTTTGGTGAGATCCATGCTCTAGCAACCACCAATCTGGCGCAAGACAGTGCTATGTTTAGCCAGCCGGAATGAATGTTACTTCTCGTATTTAAAGCAAGTAATACCGTAGGTGCTGTGAGTGGTTGGTAAATAAATTGTTTTTGAATTAGAAAATTTTCTATTTCTTGCCAGAATGGAGCCAGCATAGGGCACAAATAGATCATGTGAGTAAGATCTGCTGCCACCAGATCACATTTAGGGCATTTAATACGATCACTATTTTGTGACCATTTAGAAATTTTCTGCGGGGTATAATAAAGTTGGCTGACCGTCCTATATAATTGAAGCTTTAGGCTCAACGAGTGGACTATTTTATTAATATTAACCAAAGCGCTAGATATGTTCTGTGGTGTCACATTTGTTCCCAATTCTATAGTCCATTTTTGTGCCAATCTCGGACAGTCATCTCCATTATGTTGACTTAATAGTTTATATCCAGAACTAATTAGAGATTTCTTTTTTGTACTATACAAAAAGTCCCACAGCTCTGAGCTAGTAATTTTACTTAGCTTCATCTTTCTTATTAAGTAGTCCCTAACTTGTATATATTTATATAGCATTTCCCCTGGCAACTTATAAAGCCGTTGTAAGGTTGAGAACTGCAAAAAACCATCGGAGCCATAAAGGTCTCCCAGTGTCTTAATCCCCTTAATGGCCCAATCTCTACCACCTTTATCATTGAAAATGCCTGGTAGTCCTGGATTGTCCCATAGTGGTAAATCTCTATGAAAAAAAGAAGTATCAAAAATTTTCAAGATCTGATTGTAAATTGCTACTGAGTCTCTTGCTATCTTAAATTTGACTCTTTTAAAAAAGTTAGGATCTTGTACTCTTGCTAGAAATTGAGATGAATTAGTGCCTAACATAAATTGATAAAAAAAGAAATGGCTTTCGTTTTTATTTAATAAACTCCTAAGCCGTCCTAGAAAGGATGCATAAAAGTAAGCCTTAAAGTCTGGAAATTCCAATCCGCCTTTTTCTAAAGATAATTTAAGTATCATCATTGATCTCCTAGGGGTTTTGTAGCTCCAAACGAAACTGCTGCAGATGCCCTCCAATTTCTTAAAGAATATATTATTAACTCGAAGGGGGATAGAACGGAAAAGATATAAAAATTTTGGTAGAATATTCATTTTAATGAAGTTAATTTGGCCTAAGATATTAAGTGGAATTTTGTGCCATTTTTTAAGAAACATTGAAGTGTGTTTAAGTAAAGGGTCATAGTTTATTTTATTTATTTCACTAGTTTTCGAAGAAATTTTCACCCCTAAATATACAGCTGAATTGCATAAACCTATGACTGGTTGGTTGACTTGGTAATTCATTAAAGTTTGAGTTTTATTAAAATTTAGTTTGTAGCCAGAAATATCCCCAAATTTTTTCGCTTCGTCTTCAATTCCAGTTAGTGCTTCTATTACATTTGTAGTGTATATGGCTAAATCGTCTGCGTATGCAGTAATTTTGAGTATTTGATGTTCATGAACTACTGGTTTTATCTTATCCTGATTCTGCAGGGCATTAATAAAAGGTTCCATTGAGAGAGCAAACAGCAGGGGTGAAAGAGGACACCCCTGCCTTGTTCCCCTTAGAATTACAAATGTTGGTGATAGTAGCCCTGCATAGCTTATTTTAGCATTGGGTTCCCTATACATAGCTTGTATGCCTCTAAGAAAACGATCTTTGAACCCATACTGAGTTAACACCTCCCATAAGTAATCCCACCCCACCACGCTTTTTCTGCGTCCAGGAGTATCATGCTGAGTGGTGTGCGATTAGTAGCAGCTATGTCAAATGCCGTAATTGCCATATTGACATGTGCTGTAGTGTCCCTGCCAGCTACAAAGCCATGTTGTTGTGCGTTTACTAAATGAGGCATAAGGGGTGCCAGTCGTAAAGAAATCAATTTGGAGTAAGCCTTAGCATCAGTATTAATTAGGGAAATGGGTCTATATGACCCGCATTGTGTCGGAGGTTTCTTTTTTTCAAAAAACATAATTTTCGCAGTTCTCCAAGAATCCGGAGTCTTACCTGTTATAGCTATTGAATTCATGACTGAGCACAAAAGGGGAAGTAAATCTTCAGCACATATTTTGTACAGTTCAATAGGAAGCGTATCCTCCCCTGCCGCTTTGTTAGATGGGAGAGAGAATACTGCTAGACGTAATTCTTCAATTGTATATTCCTCTTCTAAATTGTCTAATGTGGCCTGTTCTACAAATTGTTTTACGGGGAGATTATCATTTATGTATGACTGGATCTGAGTTAAGCTAGCCTTAGTCTCTGGAGTATATAGTTCCTCATAATAAGAAGCAAATTGCTCCATAATATGTACAGGTTTTAAATACAAGGTATCATTGGGGCCTTTTATAGACTTGATCAATGCTGATGCCCTATCTTCAGCCACCTTATAGGCCAGAAGTTTGCCTACACGATCCCCACATTCGTATTGCGAGATTTTATATTTAAGTATCTTGCAGCTATGTTTTTCCTTAAGAGAATTTTTAATATCCGAGCGCAAAATCAATAGTTTATTTTCCAAAGATAATATATCGGGTCGATTCCTGGCCCCAGCTCTTAAATAGTCAGCTAGTTGTTTCTCTATATTTGTGATATTACTAGTCATTAGTTTTGTTTCTTTTTTCTTTATTGCATTTTGTTTAAAGATATATTGTTGTGCTATTCCTCTAATAAAAGCCTTACAAGCATCCCAAACTGTAAGAATGCTGGCCGTATCCATTTGACTCTTTAGCCAGAATATTTCACAAAGGTTATCAATTGTAATTGTTATAGAAGTTTCCTTGTTTGGACCGTACTATATAGAAGCAAAGGACATAGATGGGATATTTCATACCTAGCATGGCAATTCCTTCTTAGTAATGAGCTGCATGAGAATGAAGGAAATGTTAATGATGACAAGTGGTTGCAGCTGTTTGCCTCCTTTCAATATAGTAATAGCATCAGTTTCCATGGGACTTGAAGGCAGCACCTACACCTGGAAGCCCACCACCACTGTAGCAACCAAGCATTAATGGTAACAGAAAATGACAAATAACTTTACTCCCAATCATGGGCATCCAACAGAGCCTGCTCCAGAGACAGCAGAGCAATAGTATTTCTGCTGTAAGCTTAAACTATTACTGAGTTACATAAGAAAAAAACTTAGTGCATCATGTATTTCCTGACCATATGAACAAATTCACTTTTCCCCTCCATAATAATACACACTAGTGAGACACGAGCAGATCATAGCTGAATGCCCATGACAAATCTCACATTGCATTGCTCATGTATCTTAACAGCACAGCTACTAGACCCGGACAATTAAATTATTGCACCTCCAAAAACGTTCACGATGAAAAGTGCCTCATGTGGGGCCAGACGCATAATCATACTGGCCGCAAAAAGGGGTTACAATTTTCTTAAAGTATTGGATTTTGCAAACCGACAAATGTACCTAGGTCAGTTCACAATATTCTAAATTTGAGTGTTGCTGTAAGACTTTCCTCAATAACGTTCACGAGGTAAGCTGCAAATCAAAACTTACTTTGACTGAACACAATTACAGAATGGTGGAGCGTAAGGTTAGCATTCCACCTTGTCTGTGACTGATGAAAGTAGCCTGTTTTCCTTAAAGAAAATGATGTTGCTTACAGAAATAATTACATTTCACTGAGATCTGGCAGCGGTCTCTTGGACCACTACCTACAGCCCCAGAACTCCAAAGAGACTCCCTCCTTCATTCAAATTAGTTACCATCCCAACTGGGGAGTCTATAACTGTTCAATCGTTTGCCACTACAATTCCGGTCTAAAACCATTGATACAATGGAAGGGATGGCCACAAAATGTTCCTTCCAAATACAGAGTTGGTGTGCAGTCACAATTCCATTTAAGGAATCGTAAAACGTTGCTGACACATAACATGCAATTCCACATATGAAAACATATTTGTGTGGTCACTAACTCTCATTCGGAGTGTTTGTGACCATAAAATGATTTGTACACCTGGCCAGTGCCTCTTAGCCCCTCTAAATCCAAGCAGCGTAGACCACTGAGCATTTGCTTTTTAGGACCTAGCTACTGCAGACTGGTAAACTAGAGAGGGTGACTAGCATTCTGTTGCTCAGTCACTACAGCCTCTGGCTGCAGGCACTTTTCAGAAGCAACCCAACTGCCAATCAGAACCATCTTCCTGGTTGCATCCCCCACACTACTTGTCTCTGCTGGACCAGTACTAGTTTATTAATGTGAGCAACTGCAATTCTACACAATAAACTTTACCCTGTTAAAGTACCAACCATTTCAGGAACGAGGCTAACCACCTTGCATTCAGGAAGACATACAATGATGCTCTTAGATCAGTGAAGTCATCCAATAGAAAAAGGCATTCAGGACATTAGGCTGAATCTTTAATGGTTGAATGCATGACTTTTCTTAGTTTATTTTTTCTGAAGATTTTATCCCATTAGGGTCAGGAAAGGTCACAGACCTTGTTTTCTACGCACCTTTAATTGACTTCCAAATCTCCAATCTAGTAGGCAGTCTACCATATTAACAATCTCCAAATAACTATTCAGAGTATCGACTACCACTATACTGTGAAGGTAGGTGTATCTAGAATATTATAGTTTTGCTATACTTAATGTCAGAGCTATATACATTGAAGATATATATGTTTTTCAGGACAATATTGCTTACTTTAATATTGGGGTGCAGAATCAGCAGTAGTATATGACTAAATTTGTCAAGGCATTCTCCTATTTTTCCAAAAGCAAACATAAGTGAAAGGATTTTTGAGATATGGGGGAGAGGTATGTCTTTTTTTTTCAGACCCCTATATTATAATCATAATTGTTGAGGCCATAGGAGTGGTCCTAATTTTATGTGATAATGCACTAACGTCAAATGTATTTAGAGTTCTGTGCTTTTATGGGTTTCGCCTGCACAGCGCTTGCCCTGTGATTGTGAAATCTCTTGTAAATAAAAAATATCTTAATATGGGCTTAGACCTTGCCCGTTACTTACCATGTCATAATCAATTCATTGTCTTTCATTGGTCAGAGCCTCCTTCCCGCTTCAAATTTCTCCTAAAGCTTCACTGTGTGTCCATGCTAAGCAGCATGGACCAAGTACAGACTTCGGTCCTTCCACTGGCCGCAGGCTCCTGCATGTACTTTTTCCTTAATTTTCCACATACACTCTTAAAGGGTGCATGTGTCGCAGTCCCTCTCCTTAACCCCCACCCATCTCCAGCTCTCTGTTGTTTTTAAAACCCAATGCGCATTTCTCCTCTCGTGCACTTTTTGTTAAAAATAATTTTCAAACCACCTTACACCCACTCTCTCGAGTTGTTAAGCTCATCCCTGTCCCCCTTCTGTCTGAATTGTTTTTAAAATATTCCCCTGCCCTCCTTCCACTCTCCATTGTTTTTATTCAACCCCCTCCTCCTGCTCACTGTTGTTTTTAACCAACCCTCTTGTGTTGCTGTACAACGTCAATGTAATTAGCATTGCCAAAACCTATTGTCTTTGCCAGTGCTTGTTTTGTAAGCTGCTGGTTTGTACCTCAGCTATGAATCAAGAACCCCAACTTGTCATACCTATATAATTGCTGCTCGGAAAACAAGATGCTGGAAACCATTTCACTCAAACCAGAGCACATCATTATCTACAGACTCCAAAGAAATGAGGAGAAAAGTCATTAGCTAGCAAAACATTTTTGCTGATTACATATGATCCTACACTTGGCATCTAGCATGAAAACATCTTGCTTTTAAACTGTTAAGAGAGTTGGGTAAAAAAAAAATACTTTTGATTATTTGGAACTTAACCCTGGTCACTTGGACAGGAATGTGTAGCAGCAGTGTGCTCACAGATGAAGATTTCTATTAACCCCTTAAGTGCTGCCTCGGTGCATTGGCCGACGGCAGCACTACCTCCCCAGTGCTGCGCATGACCATTGGACGTCCATTCAGCACTAGTTCCAATGGACAGCGCAGCACTGGGGAGGAATGTTTAATAGCATCTATGAGGTTAAGAACCTCTAGACTAAAATGATACAACAATACAACGTGCATCTTAATATACACATGGAGTCTGGTACCAATAACGGGTGTGGTCTTTAAAGGAAATACAACATACGGAAAATGGAACAACATTTTGGAGAAGGAGAGTGCTTGTTTCTGGAGACTTCAGTTTGAACAACCCTTGGGGGCTGCAAGGCAGGGGCAACAGAAAGTTCTTTTACTGAATGATTACAATGATCACACTAGTTCTCCCCTTTCTATTGGGCCTAGGGCCCAACCATCGCTACATTCATTCTTCCTGAACAAAAATAGTGCCCTTGTTATGAGTGATCATTATTTGTCCATTAAGCCCCACCCTACCAAGTTACTCATAGCAAGGAAACCAGCCATTAAGGACTGCTGACATCATATACATTACAGGGGAATATTGGGCATATGTCTCCGAAACGAATTATGGAAAATCATTAATTCCAGCACTGAGGAATTCCTTATTAGGCCTGAGCTAGAACTCTCTCACTCGCACAAGTCAAATCCTCCAGGTTGAGTTAAAATGTATTCATTCTCCATCAGATTTGGTAGTGGAGCAAGCTCTAGAACAAGGGTCTCCAACTCGTTATATAATGAGTGGAGGAGAGTGTTGTAAAGTCTACTGTCATAGAGGGCAGTATTGTAGATTAGAATCAAGCAGAGTAGGGTGTAGTAGTGTATTCTACAGTGTTTTATATTGCAGTGGCATGGTGTCTCATATAGCGGAATCAAGTATTGTGGATTGAAGCAATGAGTTGTACAGTGGAGTGGTGTATCGAACAGTAGAGCAGGGTGTCAGACTGTCAGAGTAGAGTGTTTCAAACTGGGGTAGGGTAAAGGAGAATGTCAGAGTGGAGTATTGTCAAGTGGAGTGTCATGGAGTACAGTGCAGGGGAGTGTTGCTGAGTGGAGTGCAGAGTTAAATAGGGGAGAGCCATATCGTAGAGAGAAATTGAGTGGTGTATCGTCAAGTGTCATACAGTGTAGTACCGTGGCGTAGAGTGGATCTGCATAGAGTGTAGAAGAGTGGCATAGAGTGTAGTACAGTGTTGTAGAGAGGAGTTCCATACAAGGGAGTAGAGTGCCAGACAGTGGAAAGGAATAGAGCGGAGTATAGCACAGTGGCGGCGATTGGGATAAAGTGTAGTAGAGTGTTGAATAGTGGAATGGAGTATGGTAGTGTAGAGTGGAGAAAGGTGTTGGAGCAGAGTGGTGTGTTGTAGACTATAGTGGCATGCCGTGGAGTGCAGCAGAGTGGAGTGGCATAGCATACAGTGGACTAAAGTGTCATAATTGGAAAACTGGGTTCTACAGTAGAGTGTAGTGTGTGTCTTACAGTACTGGAAGGTGATATAGACTACAGTAGAGCGGCATCCAGTCTAGTTGATTTTTGTAGAGTGCAGTAGTATATAGTACAGTGTTGAAGTGTGTGGTACAGTGGATTGGAATACAGTGTTATAGAGAACAATGAGCTGAGTGGTGTAGAGTGGAGCATCTGACAGTGGAGTAGTGAAGTAAAGTGGAGTACTGCCAGAGTAGAGTAAAGTGGGGTGCAGTGGCATGCAGTGTTGTCTAGTGGACTAGAGTATCGTAGAGTGGAGTAGAGTGTTGGACAGTGGCTTACAATAATGTACATATTGTACAGTAAAGTGAAGGGGCATAGACAGGAGTTAAGTCTTGGGAAGTGGCATACAGTGAACGAAAGTGTTATAGAATGAGTTTGCATAAAGTACAGTAGTGTGTCAAACAATGGAGCTGGTAAGAGTGGATTGATGTATAGTAGCATAGAGTGAGGTAAAGTCTTGTACACTGGAGTGGAGTTGAGGGGTGTAACGCACTGTGGAGTAAAGAACAATTGACTGTATTGGTGTGTCGTACAGTTGTGTGGAATGGAGTTGAGAGTACTGGCATAGCATAGGTAGTAAACTGCGATATATTGGAGTGGGGTCTTATACAGTGGAGTGATGTGACATATTGAAAGGTGTTGTATAGTGGAATAGAGTGTTGTACATCGGGGAAAATGGTCATAGAGTTGAGTATAGAGTTGGCTAGTGGGGGGTACAGGGACAGAGTGGAGTAGAATGTCGTAGAGTGCCATGAAGTGTGGTAGGCTTTCATAGAGTGGCAGAGAGTGTCATACAAAGGAGCTGTGTAGAGTGGAGTGGCGTATGCTGTAGTGGCATAGAGTGGCTACCGTAATGTGGAGTAGCATACGGTGGAACAGCGTACAGTGGGAAACTCTACAGTGGAGTGTAGAAGACTGGTGTGACAGAGTTGAATAGCGTTGAGTGGAGTTGCATAGAGTGGAATGGTGCAGGGTACAATGGATTAGCATAGAGTGGGGTGGCATACACTAAAGTGCCAAGGCAGAGTTGAGGAAACTGTTACAAACTGGAGTCGTGTCTCATACAGTACAGTGGAGTACTAGGTTGTGCAGTGTTGGAATCTGTCGTAGAGTAGAGCAGAGTGTAGTAGAGTGGCATTGAATGTAGCAGGGTTTTATAGAGTGGAGAATAGAGGAGTATAGAGTAGAGGAAAGTACAATGGAGTGGTGTACAGTTGAGTGGCATAAAGTTGAATAGAGTAGAGTGGATTAGCTTAGACTAGAGAGGTGGACAGTGAAGTGGTGCAGAAGGTAATAGTTTATAGTGTAGTAGCGTACAGTGGAGTGGCATAGAGTGAAGTAGTTCATACTGGAGTGGTGTATTGTGGAGTGGAGCAGAGTATAATAGCATACAGTGAAATGGGGTACAGTGGAATACAGTAGAGGTGCAAATATTGAAGTTGTGACAGTCTAAAAGCGTAAAATGGATTGGTGCAGAGTGGAATAGGATAGAGTGGAGAACATTGGATTGGCATAGAGTAAACTAGCTTAGAGTGAAATAGCATGGGGTAGAATAGCGTAAATTGGAGTGGCGTACAGTGGATTGGTGTAGTCTGGAGTAGTGTACAGTGGATTGGGGTAGAGTGGCTTTCAATCACTAGCATAGAATGGAGTGGCATAGAATGGCGTGGAGTAGCATAGAATGAAGTAGCATAGAGTTGAGTTATGCACAGAATATGGCATAGCCTGGAATAGTGTATATTGGAGTAGCATACAGGGCAGTGGCGTACAGTGAAGTGGTGCAGACTAGAGTGGCATACACTGGAATGGGGGAGAGTGCAATGGAATACAGTGGCGTGGCATACAGTGTAGTGATGTCCAATAGCATAGAATGGAGTGGGGTAGAGTGGAGTGGCGTATAGTGGAGAAGCATACAGTAGAGTGGCATACAGCGGAACAGCATACAGTGGAGTGGCATACAGTGGAATGCGTAGAGTGGAATAGCGTATCCTGGAGTAGCATATAGTGGAGTGGCATACAGTAGAGAGGCATACACCAAAGAGGCATGCAGTGGAGTTGCATGCAGTGTGATAGCATGGAGTGGACTGGTGTAGAGTGGAATGGTATACCATGTAATAGAACAGAGTGGCTTAGAGTGGAATGTTGTACAATGGAGTGGTGCATATTGAAGTGGTGTAGACTGAAGTGGCATACTGTGGTGTGGGTAAATTGTAATAGAGTGGAGTGACAAACATTGGATTGGGGTACAATCAAATAGCGTAGAATAAAGTGAAGCACACTGGAGTGGCATATAGTGGAGTAGCGTACAGTGGAGTGGCATACAGTTGTGTTGTAGAATGGCTAGGCATACAGTGGAATAGTGGCACACAGTAAAATGGTATGGAGTGCACTAGCTTATAGTAGAGTAACGTCCAGTGGAGTGGCATACAGTGGTGTTACATAGGTTAATACCACAGAGTGAAATAGTGTAGAATGGAGTCTCATACAGTGATAGATAACACCCAGTTTAAATGCCATACAACTTAAAAAATACTTACCCTACTTTACTGCAGTACCCAAAAAGCATCATCTCTGCACCAAAGGTTTGCAAATCCTGCCAAATTATATGTAAATCCATTCAGCAGTTTTCGCGCTACATCAAATACAATAGACTCTGGAAAATGCATTGGTGGAAAAATGCGTTTTAGGATCGCTTTTTATCTTTGCACTCCCTTCAAGATTCACAACAAAAAAAGCACATCATCTCAAAATATAGAAAATGCTATAGCTCTGGAAAGTTTTGTGATGATTTGTCAAACAGGTGGAAAGTTATTAGGGAGCTAATATCCAAGGAATTACTATTTTTGGGAATACTAACTGTAACTACAGAGTGGCAATCAGATTTAATTTGATTTCTTTCTTTTTATCTATTGCTTTGCTTATGTATTTGTTTATTGAGTTACATAATCATGTGATCATAAATGTGTCTTTCAGTTCTTCATGTATTAATTCTGAAACGTTACATATACAGTCTAGTTTATTTTTTGGGCTTCCTTGATGCATTTAGATCATAATTTTATTTCCACTGGCCAAATAGTAGTTTGTGTGGCTCAGTGATAGATACATTTTTCATTTAGTTGCACATGGGTTCAAAAGACAGATGTTTTTTGTTTGCCCAGTTTTATTGTGTAAGTCAGAGAGTATGCAAAGAAAACTTATATAGATTAAGATGTATTCTATTTGTTATGCATTTTTTTTATAGTTTTCCATTAGCATGTGACCATAAATGGGTCTTTTATTTGTTCATGTAGTATATCTTAAACTTTACATATGCACTATACTTTATTTTTTTGGGCTGCCTTGCTACTTTTAGTAGTATTGTGCTAAAGATATCACTACTTTGAAAAACCTTATAGCTTAAAAAATACTCATTCTACTTACCTGCAGTCCCTACACGAATCTGCGCCCCCTGATAGCTAAGGCTGCCAAAATTCTGCGTAGTCTGATTTTTGCTCTACGTGAAAAACAAAAGCATATAAAGATATAAAATGCATTGGATTCAAGAAAGTTTTGGGACACCGTGAAACTTTCAGTACTCTGACAATAGAATGCGGCAGCAGGTCTGCAAAGTTTTGCAGACATTCGTCAAATGGGTGCAAAGGTATTAAGGAACATATATCCCTATCTCTGGTCACCGAAACTATAAAATGGCTACAGACACTGTAATATATCGATATCTATGTATCTATATATCTATATATCTATATATCTATATATCTATATATCTATATATCTATATATCTATATAGCTATATAGCTATATAACACTCAATGATGGCGCCGAAAAAATCATGAATAGGACCATGTTGCTTGTCATGACTAAGAAGGTGAAGCTATTTAAATCTTTGAACATTTGCAATCTGTTTTCATCACACAGCATTTGATAAAGGCCTGGCGGCTGAAACGCGTCATGCGAGATGAAATAAATGTGTTAAACAAATCAAGCCTGCGTGTGCTCCAGAAGTGTTCCTGGGTGAAGGGACAATTGTATAAAATATCCACGTGCAAGCCAAATGCACTAAGGAAGCACCCGTCACGTAAGGCGTTCAGCAGTTTATTTGGCGTTGGTATGAATAAATTAAAACTGCTGGAACCACCCGAGCAAGAAGAATGATGTGCCTGCTGACATCGGAGTTGGGACATGACGACATGTAAAAGCGCTGCTTACTTACATCAGCGTTTTCAGGTACAGGAATTCCAAAACGCACTGAGTGGTTGACAAGAGGCATGTCACACCAATAGTTTCACAGAATAATTGCATCAGGAGAGGGACAAACAGTGGTCTGGAATATCGGATAATTTCATGAGGCATGAACGTTGAATCCATCACGAGGGAGGAAATTTATTTCCAAAGTCAGTAACGCAAAGAAACAGCAGAATACATGGGACTGTAATGTATCCAGTAACACTCAATGATGGCGCCGAAAAAATCATGAATAGGACCACGATGGAAATGCAGTCCTCTGTTGCTTGCCATGACTAAGAAGGTGAAGCTATTTAAATCTTTGAACATTTGCAATCTGTTTTCATCACACAGCATTTGATAAAGGCCTGGCGGCTGAAACGCGTCATGCGAGATGAAATAAATGTGTTAAACAAATCAAGCCTGCGTGTGCTCCAGAAGTGTTCCTGGGTGAAGGGACAATTGTATAAAATATCCTTGTGCAAGCCAAATGCACTAAGGAAGCACCCGTCACGTAAGGCGTTCAGCAGTTTATTTGGCGTTCGTATGAATAAATTAAAACTGCTGGAACCACCTGAGCAAGAAGAATGATGTGCCTGCTGACATCGGAGTTGGGACATGACGACATGTAAAAGCGCTGCTTACTTACATCAGCGTTTTCAGGTACAGGAATTCCAAAACGCACTGAGTGGTTGACGAGAGGCATGTCACACCAATAGTTTCACAGAACAATTGCATCAGGAGAGGGACAAACAGTGGTCCGGAATATCGGATAATTTCATGAAGCATGAACGTTGAATCCATCACGAGGGAGGAAATTTATTTCCAAAGTCAGTAACGCAAAGAAACAGCAGAATACATGGGACTGTAATGTATCCAGTAACACTCAATGATGGCGCCGAAAAAATCATGAATAGGACCACGATGGAAATGCAGTCCTCTGTTGCTTGCCATGACTAAGAAGGTTAAGCTATTTAAATATTTGAACATTTGCAATCTGTTTTCATCACACAGCATTTGATAAAGGCCTGGCGGCTGAAACGCGTCATGCGAGATGAAATAAATGTGTTAAACAAATCAAGCCTGCGTGTGCTCCAGAAGTGTTCCTGGGTGAAGGGACAATTGTATAAAATATCCACGTGCAAGCCAAATGCACTAAGGAAGCACCCGTCACGTAAGGCGTTCAGCAGTTTATTTGGCGTTCGTATGAATAAATTAAAACTGCTGGAACCACCCGAGCAAGAAGAATGATGTGCCTGCTGACATCGGAGTTGGGACATGACGACATGTAAAAGCGCTGCTTACTTACATCAGCGTTTTAAGGTACAGGAATTCCAAAACGCACTGAGTGGTTGACGAGAGGCATGTCACACCAATAGTTTCACAGAACAATTGCATCAGGAGAGGGACAAACAGTGGTCCGGAATATCGGATAATTTCATGAGGCATGAACGTTGAATCCATCACGAGGGAGGAAATTTATTTCCAAAGTCAGTAACGCAAAGAAACAGCAGAATACATGGGACTGTAATGTATCCAGTAACACTCAATGATGGTGCCGAAAAAATCATGAATAGGACCACGATGTAAATGCAGTCCTCTGTTGCTTGCCATGACTAAGAAGGTGAAGCTATTTAAATCTTTGAACATTTGCAATCTGTTTTCATCACACAGCATTTGATAAAGGCCTGGCGGCTGAAACGCGTCATTCGAGATGAAATAAATGTGTTAAACAAATCAAGCCTGCGTGTGCTCCAGAAGTGTTCCTGGGTGAAGGGACAATTGTATAAAATACCCACGTGCAAGCCAAATGCACTAAGGAAGCACCCGTCACGTAAGGCGTTCAGCAGTTTATTTGGCGTTCGTATGAATATATATATATATATATATATATATATATATATATATATATATATATTTACTGAAAAAACATAGGTTTCACATATGTTATAGTTAGCTGGACATTTCACTCATACAAAACCATTGAAATTCCCCCGTTTAAGTTAGTTCAGTTAACTATAACTCGTGCGCCTGCAATGCACTGCTGATGACGTCACATATTACATCACTCATGACATGGTCAGTGACATCACTAAAAATATTGAAATTGTAATATTTTTATTTTTATTGATATTTTTTTAATTTATATATATTTTATATAGCAGGCAGTGATATCCTATGGAAGGAAATTCAAGTTACTTGTAAGTTCAGTTAAATTTACTTTTCAGGAACAGTAGTGAGCTGAAAGATGCAGCACTGAGGTCTCTCCAGATAACAGGTAAGTAAATCGGAATTCGTAGTTCGGCTGTTTTTTTAGTAATTGTTTTAAGTTCCAAAACTTCACACTTAGAAAAATTTCCAAGTAAAACCAGTCAATGTTAGCCTGTGGAAGGAAATTCAAGTTCCTTTAAGTATGGTTAGAATTACTTTTCAAGATCAGTAGTGGGCTGAAAGATGCAGCACTGAGGTCTCTCCTGATGTATGTATGTATTTGAGCTTATATAGCGCACAGCTACCCGCAGTGGGTATCCCGGCGCTTGCTTAGGGAACCCGTCCTGGTATTCCCCTGTGAGATAACCCCGGCAGGGTATCCACAAGGTGAAAGCCAGTCATCCCGCCGCGAGGGGCCGTTGTGGAGATTAAGCAAGCTATTGCCCAGAGTCGCAGAGTGTGAACCCGTGAGTCAAGAAGGCACCCGAGCGAGAATTATCGAGTCCGTGGAATTTTATAGCCCAAGACCCGCCGAGGCGGGGAATTGAACCCTGGTCCAGTGCCGATCTCAGCTTCCGGGTCTGCCGCCTCTAACCCCTGAGCCACACTTCTCTGATAACAGGTGAGTAAATCGGAATCCGTAGTTCGGCTGATTTTAGAGGAATATTTCGCTCAATAGTGAAGGAAGGGGGCGGGGCCTGAGGCGACATGCGTGTAAACACATCCTGTGGCGCGTTTTAGTTTCGAGAATTAATTCCTCTTCAATCCTGAGGTCCCCTGTGAGCCAACAAGCCTACCAGGTACCTCCAGTATGCAAGTCCCCTTGCATACTGGAGGTCCATGGGGGCCAACTAGCACACCAGGAACCTCCAGTATGCGCCAGGGGGCTGCGTTGCAGAGAGGTGTAAAAAGGGGTGTGGCCTCATTACACCTCTCTGGAACGCAGCCCCCTGGCACGTTTGCTGAGGGGAAACTAATTCCTCTTGCATACTAGGGGTCCCTGGGGGCCAAGTAGCCCACCAGGAAAACTCCAGTATGCGCCAAGGGGCTGCATTGCAGAGAGGTGTAATGAGGCCACACACCTTTTTACACCTCTCTGCAACACAGCCACCTGGTGCATACTGGAGGTTCCTGGTGGGCTAGTTGGCCCCCAGGGACCCCCAGTATTCAAGGGCAATTAGTTCACCCTCTGCAAACGCGCCAGGGGGCTGCCTTGCAAAGAGCTGTAAAAAGGGGTGGGCCTTATTACACCTCTCTGCAACGCAGCCCCCTTGCGCATACTGGAGGTTCCTGGTGGGCTAGTTGGCCCCCAGGGACCACCAGTATGCAAGGGGAATTAGTTCCCCCTCTGCAAACGCGCCAGGGGGCTGCCTTGCAGAGAGGTGTAAAAAGGGGTGTGGCCTCTTTACACGTCTCTGCAAGGCAGCCCCCTGGCGCGTTTGCAGAGGGGTAACTAATTCCCCTTGAATACTGGGGGTCCCTGGGGGCCAACTAGCCCACCAGGAACCTTCAGTATGCGCCAGGGGGCTGCGTTGCAGAGAGGTGTAAAAAGGGGCGTGACCTCTTTACACCTCTCTGCAAGGCAGCCCCCTGGTGCATACTGGAGGTTCTTGGTGGGCCACTTGGCCCCCAGGGACCCCCAGTATTCAAGGGTAATTATTTCCCCCTCTGCAGACGCGCCAGGGGGCGCGTTTGCAGAGTGGTGCCTTAATTTTTGGGGGGGGAACCCGAGATTTAAAAAAAAATGTTTGCATGTTTGTTTCACTGATTTCTTATGCCTCGGTTCTACCGAGGCACAAGATGGCAGCCAACACTTCCTGGTTTGGATTGTTGACAGGCAGTTTTCAGCCAATTAGCATGCAGCTCATGCTCGTAATGGTACGCGTAAAAGCCTCGGACAGTACGCGTATGGTACAACTTCAGATATATATCAATGATTTTCTCAGGAACTACTGAACGGATTTACACCATTTAACAAAAAGCACAATCTGCGAACCAAACTCTACCTTTTTGCCAAATTTAGTGTAATTCCGTTCAGCCGTTCGGGCTGTAGCCCTGGCTAAAGGTCCTATGAATATATATCTATATATATCTATACACACACATATACACACATCAACTGCAGACCTGTAGCTCTTTTGACTACTTCCACCAGTCAGGGTCGGTGCACATCAGTGGGCACAGGACCCACTCCATATGCTCAAGCAGAAATGTGTAGTGTCCAACAAAATAAATTAATAACTTTAGCACTTTCACCATGACAAGTCTAAATAAGTGTATATGTATGTAATATCACTTATTACTATAAGAATGAGCCAAAAACAATTTTAAAAGCTATATTAGTTAACGAATTTCCATGCTCGTAATACGAGTTTCTTCAAGAAGGATGGTTCTCTTTCTATACAGACGACAATTCACTTTAGAAAACCCCGTAGGATGCGTGGCTCTAGCGTCCGGAGGGCAGAGCCAGCACAAGACGCGGAACCTGCTTCCTACGCGGGTGAGGATAGAACATCTCCGTAGCCCGTTTTTATACACTCGGGTAACATAACATAACCTTTATAATTTTGTATATCAACAGCCTGGGACTAATTGTCCATACCCTCTGAGGGAGTACATTGATACAAATTTAAGGTAAGACCTCATGCGAGGTTTTTTCATTTCTCCCCTTTTTCTGCAACTGCGATAGTATTGCCTTTGTTGTTTCTGTCTCTTCCAGGTTCATGATACATCCACCCAACATAGAGGTATGAACCTAATGAGTTTTACTGGCATTCTAAGATATGTGACTTTGACTCTGTTACGATATCATACGACAAGGGGCTATGACTCGCTTACGCCTTAAGCTCCATAACAGAGCTATTTCTCAGCCTCAAGTTAGCTCACAATATACACCTAATGACCTTATTGCATGACTAATATACCTTGCACGTATAAACTTGCCTTTGACTAGTCCACACTACATAGCACGTATTGTGTATTTTTACTTGAATGACTCGAATGATTCACAGCTATATTGTGACCGCACTGACGTGCCTATGCATAGTCTTTGAACGATTCTCTACTTACTCATGTGATTAAAACATCACGCTAAGTTTAACACATTTTTTCACAATATCGCTCCTCCCTGTTTGACTCGCCACAAGTGTTTCCATTTAAAGTGTTTTTCGAATGTATCTTAAATTAAACATCTGTGTAAAATTTTGAGTACACAATGAGCATGTAAATTATATATGCATGACCACTGTAAATTTACAAGCCATATTACCCCCGTTTTTCGTTCTTAGGTGGAGAATTCTGAACCACAGTGGGTAAGACTATTAAGTTCAAAAACCCATCTACTTCACAAATAGTGCAAGTATTTTAGACTTTGTTTGTGTTTTTCCTGTCCCGACGAAGGCTCCATAGACCTACGGGCCAAGCGAGCTGAAACATGTTGACGTACTTAATTGAAGAGATATGCTAGGGAACCTTTACTTAGTCCTCAGAGCATACCCACAAGATTCTTTTACTATAGTTTTCCAACGACGTGAATAAAGATTAGTTTGTTGATTGGAGACTATTTTTACCATTTCTGACAACTTACCAGTGGGGTAATATCTGAAGATCTCTGGATACTGCCACGATACACCAGAGATTGCCTCGGGCGAGGCTGGCATGGTACAAGTTGTCAAACCCTATGGCTATTGCCACAACGCTAGTGTGGTGCGGAGAATAAGATAAACCGCTACTCGAGAAACACAGCTTTTATGAGGGTTTTTCAACATATATCTCTTGGCAAAGTGGTTACAAGAGTGAAGTAGTGTGGCTCACTGGTTAGAGGCGGCAGACCCGAGAGCAGAGGACGGCCCAGGACCAGGGTTCGATTCACGGCGCGGCAGGTTTCTGGACCAGGGTCAGCGGACTCGATAATTCTCTCGCCTCGGTGCCCACTCTGATCAGCATTCACACTCGGCAACTCTGGGCATTAGCTTGCCTCATCTTCACTAACGGCCCCACCAGACCGCCGGGGATGCCTGGTCTCACCCTGGAGATACCCATTAAGGGACCATCTCTCAGGGAAGCCAGGAAGGGTTTGGCAGCGGTCGAAGCGCCTTGGGACCCTCCGGGTAAGTAGTGCGCTATATAAATGCCTATACATTTATCCATTTTGATTAAAATTGATATGTTCTGGGGAACGGATAGGACAATTATTCCTCTTCCCTCCCTTTGATAAACACAACAAAATAAAAAGCCAGCACTCTAAGATGTATAATCCGCAAACGTTTGCTTCATCGGCTGACGTGTTTCGATTTGCCAGTCTGTCAAAGCTAAACATACCTGTGTAAAGTGCCCCAATTATCTTACAACTAAGTTGAAATCACACCTGAGCATAGTGAAAAGACTATAGGCACCTTGCAAGATAGCTTTCACAAGCTTTTTAGAAAATGATTAGAGTTAACCCTGGGCGTAGTGGGGCTACGCGAAGCACCACGAAGTGGGGGGAAATCTACGCCCACCCACACACTTCGCGTAGCCCCACTACGCGCCGCGCATGTGTATTTGTCAGGAAGAAGTGGTGAGAAACTAGGAAGAGGGAGCCCCGGGACGCCGGATGTCAGGTACGTCGGTTTAATTCATTTAGTAGATTAACAATGTTTTAAATCATTTCCAGGGCATTTACAAGAAGGTGGGAGGGAGGCGGGTGGCAGGCTACTTCGCTCTGACATGGCGTGTGCGTAGTGTTGCCTACTTCGCCTACTATGTGAATCGCGAAGTAGGCAACACTACGCACACTCCGTGGACGGAGCGAAGCACTACGCCCACCCCTAATTAGAGCCCATAATTATCACACCTTTACGGTTACATAAATGTTTTGCAATCAACAGGCTTCATGTTAAACTACTAATTGGGCATGTACCAGGTCCAGTGTTACAGGTGTTAAAATGCATCCTTCTGGAAAGTAGCCACTGGTTAATAAAGGTCTAAACATCATTTTAACATTCTCAATGGTAATATCGCTCTGCATTTAGCAAATAATAATGCATTCTCCTAACAGGAGGCCAATTTAACACATTTAACACATTTGAACTCCTGGCACAAAAATCATTTTGAAACATGAAACCAAAGAAATCATGCTATTACAGTATCTCAAAACCAATACGTTCCCAAGCATAGCCTATATATATTTTAAAAAGTCACTATACTCTCAACATATTTACATCAAAAGAAAACCTTAAAACTACTTTTTTTAAAACCTAAAATGTCCGTTGAAGTTTTACTACTTATTAAGAAAATGCTATTCAATTTAAGCTTTATTTTGATTAAGTCAATCAGTAAAGCCAATTACCATAAAATACAGTAACCAATGCTACCAAACAGTTATTTAAAAACACTTTGTTGTTGTCATCAACAATTCCTGTAAATAGGTTTGCAATTCATAATTTGATAACACTATACAAATATACAATGAACAAGAAAATATAAAATCATCAATAAAACATTTGCCGATAAAATTAACACAAATATATGTATATGTGGTGATCAAGGCGGAGGCTTCCGCCGAAACGCGTCTGAGCAGCGAACAGGGAATAAAATCTGACTTTGAAAAGGAAATTCACGGTGTCAGTGCCTTTACTTAAATGCGAAGTGTGGATTGGTAACAGATATATATATATATATATATATATAAATCAACTATTCCTTTTCGTCATTGCACAAACTTCATAATATATCAAGAAGGACTTCTCTCGGTTTGATCATACTAAATCACTAACAGGGGATGGGTCGTCCTTGGCATTCGGTCTGACCCCTGTGGTCTGATTTTTAATAAGAGTTGCACGAATTCTCCAAGACCAACTTAAAAATTTGGCAATAGCTATAACAAAAAACTCATTTGTGTTGGCCATGAGAATGTGCAACCGTTTGCCCATTTTGAAACAGATTTGTTTTAGCCCTACTTTACGGGAAATTTTATATATTGGGAAGACAAAAATAATGTGTAATACTGTTTCATCCTGCTCTTTGCAGTACCAACATTTACTATTACACGTAGTCGACCATTTTTGGGTGTAAAAGTTAAATGAAATACTGCCTACCCTAAACCGGAAATATCATATCGCTGGGTATAGTTATAAAATCCCAAAACTGTTCAAATGTGGGAGCAATCTTGTGCTCCAAAAATAGACCAGTTAATGAATTAGTCTTTGTAAAGTATATGTGCTCTGCCTTTACCACTGACCAGTATGCCTCCATAAATTCTCTTTTGGGTGGGAAATGGTTACCAACCGGGTCTTCCCACAAGTAACCCATGCCCATATCGGCCAACAGGATTTTAACCCTCTGGAGCCAGACAACCTTACAGGATTGATCAGCCACTACTACGTCCTTCACTGCCATTGCGTAATGGGTAAGCACCGGGGTTGACCATAAACAACACCAAAATACTATGGGTTTAAATCGTACTTCCCCCACCAGCAGATTACAGCCCAAATCAGATAGCAAAGGAGTTAGTGGAGAGCTTTGTGGTAATCCAGTTAAAGCTCTCACAAATTTGTTCTGGGCTAATATCAGGGGAGAAAGATAGTTAAAACCCCAGAGCTCCTCACCATATTATAGAGGACCTGACCTTGATGTTGTAAATCTTGATTACTGGGCCTATAGGCTTGGTATGCGAGAGAAGGTATTCTTTTAATAAAATCCCTACTAGTTGGCTATGTTTGAGGGCTATAAGGTCTTTATGATGTTTCCAGTTTAGGTTTCTACTCAGGGTAACCCCTAGGTATGTGAACAAATCCGTCTGTTCTAATAACTTCCCACTCATGGGTATTCTATATTTGACTGCATGCTGCTTATGCAAGACCATACATTGTGTCTTGTCTATATTGATCACCAACCTGTGATCATGGCAAAATACCTCAAAACGCCCAAGTGCCCTATCGAACCCTGCTTGCTTCTTTGATATGATCAGGGTGTCATCCGAAAACATAAGTAGTGGTATTTTGGGGCCAGCTACGGAAGCAGCGTACCTCGGGTATGTTTGAAAATAATTTACTACCCATTAATAAATAGGGAAAATAACGTTGGGCTAGGACACACTCTTGGCACACCCCTTTGTGACTGGAAACCGTAGGGTGACTTCTCCCTGGGTACCCCATCGGACTTGTGCGAAGTTATCTTCGTGCAATCGCACAACCATAGATAAATGTTCTGCCTGCATCCCAAGGTGATGCAATAATTCACATAGCTTTGTGCGCCAGACCATGTCGAAAGCTGATTTAAGGTCAACAAAGGCTGCATAAATGGTACCACCCACTATTACAACAACACAACAGTAAATTAATAAAAAACAAAAAATGTGGTCAATGGTGCTTGTGTTAGTGCCAAAATCTGCCTGAAGGGGGATAGTATGTTTACAGTTTCATTCCAATCCTGTATCCTGCTTAACACTAGCCTTGCAGCAATCTTTTGTGTAGAATCAATAAAACTAATCGGCCCATAGTTGCTAGGACAGGAACAATCCCTTTTTTTATAAATTGGGAGGATTTCAGCACCACGCCAAGATTCTGGAATGGGGGCACCATATGTAATGGCATTTGATAGCCAAAGAATGTACTGTACCCAGTTCTCTTGATCATGAACAAACAGATCTGCGCAGATAAGATCTAGACCTGGTGCTCTCCCCCTGGGTACTGCCTTCAAGGCTTTCTCTACCTCTTCTTGAACAAATAGTAGAGGCTGGTCAGCCTTTGGAATTTAAAAAAAATCGATAGTGTCACTGACATTGGCATTGAGTTGCTCCTCAAAAAAGGAGACCCAAGTAGACATGGCAACATGATTACATGGCTTTTGCTCTAACCCAGCATTCCCCCATTTTACCAAATTCTAGAAGTACTGCATGTTTTCCCCTTGCTGGCCTGTAGAAGCTCTGACCATCTTTGCTCATCCCAGTCCCTTTTTGCTGTTGCTAGGGTAGTTTTGTAAATGGTGTGAGCAATTCTTATTCTCCCCATATCTTTGAATTTAATTGCTGAGGACAACTGCCTATATGCCTCTCTACAGCTTTTATTATAAAATCTATCTTGCCTGACTGGTCCTTTATCATTTGGTTTGTATGTTTTAGTAAAAAAAGAATTTGTTTTTACAAACAATTCGTCATGAGCTTTAATGATTACAGCACTACATTTCTCTTGTTCAGACATAATGTGGAAATCTGCTAAGGTACTTTCTACTGCTGCTTTCATTTGTGAAAGGGAGTTAGAATTTGTTACAATTCTATCCCATTTCACCCGCCTCTGATTGTTGCACAGTAGGACATCTGCAGTTTCACTCTCAGGTGTTGTTCGCCCGGCCTATTCGGGGCCCGGGGACAAAATCAATAACACAAGCGGATTGTGGTCACTTTCAATACGCTCACATACCTCCATATCTATGAGAGATAACCACAATTCAAGGTTGATGAGAATGTAGTTGATGCGACTACTTCTCGATCCATTACTAAATGTTGGAAAGCACAACCTATCTGAGGGCGTTCTTCCATTCGTGGCTTTAACTCCTCTCTCCAAGCATAATGCTTTTAATTGTAATGCAGCCCGGTCCATTTTCGTATTGGTGACAAATCTAGTGAAGGAATGCTCCATTGGGCGTCTTCCTCACCAAGATAGCCATCCTCCCTATCAAGGGGTTCGAAGGAAGTATTGAAATCTCCCATGAGCACCACATTGCTTGCGCCTCTTCGGTTGCCTAGAAATTGTCCTAGTTTGGTGACTGTGGTAGATTGCTTTCCTCCTGCAAGCCCCCTTGCATAAACATTTATCAAAATAAAATGGCACGTATTGTTTGTGCTTAGGGAGATAGCCATGGTATCAGGGCAGTCCACGTAAACATCCTCAATCCTCTAGGTCATACATTGTTTCACCCAAATAGTGAGACATCCAGATGGTCTGCCCCTTTTTCCCCCTATTGCTGGATTAAAAAAGTTTATATAACCTGCATGAAAGATGTGAATTAATGACCACGTTTCTTGGAAGACACAGATATCATGTTTTTCTCTAAATTCCAGCCAATCAGAGGATAATATTTTAGAATGCAAACCGGCTATGTTCCATGTAACAAAAGTAAAATAATCAGGGGCCTGTGACAGAGGAGTGACGGTAATTAAATTAAGTGCACCATTTGCCCCTAACGATGTTTCTTGGAAAGGGTTAACACAGGAACTATGGTGGGCTTCAACCTCTCTACTACACTCTCGCTCAGGCATTACCTCGTTGACAACCCTGCTCACATTACTGTGGGTTAATATATGTAAATCATTTCTACATTCACTTCTATGTATGAAACTGTCAGTTGGTTTGTATGGGAGGATGAGTTCATTAAATATCTATCTATATTTGACAAACTAGATCCTTCAGTAACTAATAAGCTAGAAACTGTTAGATTTCGCTTTATTGGTGAGGTTGGAGATTTGTACTTCATTTTCATCTGTGTTGCAATCAAATTAGATGTCCTGATCTCGAAAGCCACCAGGTTATCCACCAAATCTCCAGATACCAGAGTGAGGCAAACAAACAAATTCGGAACACTCCAACGCATACCTTTTTGCCAAGGATATATCCTCCCTTATGACTGATAAGCATTTGCGCACCTGTCTAAGCCAGTGAATACATTTATTAGTCAAGGTAAGGTCATCCTCTTTTGCTGAAGTAAGTGTTAGCTTTGGCACATTAATAACAAATATTTGGTTCCTCATGATTCGTGTTTTGCCCAGATTGCGGTGGATGTCAGTTTGTTCAGGCCCTGGGGGATAACTGATTTTCGGCAACAATTGATGATTCCTACTTGCGCCCCCATTCTGTCGTTGATTGCCCCGATTCACTTTCACACCACTTGGTACTGGAGTTTTGGTGATTGTCATGACTGGATGGTGATTATTATTGTCCTTGTTTCTTGTCAAATGGTTCGATGCAATGTTATTTTTTTTTTAATTCCCCTGCTTTTGACGCTAGTTGGTGTATACTCCTGTGGATGCAGGTTCGGTGTAGATTTACTTATACCAACAGAAATATTTTGCAGATGATTCATCATTAGCTCGGTTACATTTCCCACTAGATTTTTGAGTGTGCTAACTTCTTCGGTGAGATTGGTTGTTTGAGCTTGTAAGTTAGTCAGCCATACTGATCAGACACCTGAACCCATATTCTTACATGAACAGTGTGGGGTGGTATTATGACTTATGTTACCAACCTCTTCAATATTGATTACATCCGGGCACTCTTCGTCCAGCGAGGATAATGCAGCAAGTCTATTGGAACATTCTATTGCGGGTTCCATTTGTATAAGACTTGTACCGTCAGTGCTTATGGCTGTAGTTTGAGGTTTTCTTATGTTTTCTACTTCACCAACCATAATTGGTCCCTAGGGCCTCACTTTTTTCTTAAACATATCTGGAACATGGGGGGTGGGGTTTCTACATTGAGTGCCAGGACTCAAAGTTAATGCCTCAACTATCATGCTGCTTTCTGGGCAGAAAGGAGTAGAGGTTTGTAATATCGCCTCACACTTGTTTACCAGGTCATCAATATTCCTCTCCTGGGGCATCAATGGCTTTCCTTTTACCGATTTCCCCCTTATACTATGCTTGCTTGCAAGTGTGTGGGCTATGATGAAACACCAATAGGTCGAGTTTATAATAGGAAGGAAGTACCTTGGAGCTGTAGTCAATTGTTCGATATCCAAATATCAGGCTGGTGGCCCTGTCCTGTCACTTCATATCAGTGATGGGCAAGGACGGGCCCGCCATTGGCCCGGGCTTGGCCCAGGCGGGTCCTGCGCCGCGGTGATGTTTGGCGCGATATAAGCATGCTGGTGACAGCAAGCACCCCCTCCAGGGGATGCAAGGTATCCTGGGACAGGTAGTCCCTCCAGGCAACAGCAGCAGGGGCAGAACAGTCCTACCAGCGCGTCCCCGAAAATGATATATGAATGTATTATATATTCTATATCAATGAATAGAAGAAATGGAAGTGCACTATATATTAATGAGTGCTCTGGTCATGCATCCACAGTTAATAACTGCATTGAAAATACACGGGGTAAAAAAACAATAACCCTTTAATGGAAGAAACTGAATCTGAGAAACATAGTTCAGGGCCTAGTTCAGGCTTAAACACTGGTAACCAATCCCCAACCTGAAAAGATCAGTAGGCAGGAAAGAGAGAGCAGAGAGTCAAGTCATGTCGGCATCTAAAAACCTTTCTTAAATAGACATACCGCTCAATCTTACCATCACACACAGCAAAGATTATATCAGGTTCCCTGTCAATAAAAATGATGCAATAATGCTGTATTCCTTGTCAAATTTACACAATTGATAAACAATACTAACAAAAAATACTATTCCATTCATATTTGGCCTCCTCCAAAACAATACTTTAAAAATCTACCATAAATTGATTTGCACCACAAAATAAGCCACAGCCAAGCTAATAGTGGATTCTGAACATACCATGATCAACACAATGATAAAAATCTATCAAAAAATGTGGTTCAAGGTTGATTCTTGTATTTTTGTCAAACAATTTGGAGATACACCCAAGATTCAACTTTAAATATAAAGTATTTCACTATCAGCCAATTGGCCATTGCATTACAACAGCTAAATACCCTAGCCTTTTTACCTCCTAGTAAAGTAGTTAAACATTATAATTTACTGCTAATTTCTCAAGATTGTAACACCAATGAAGACACATGAGTCCTTTCCTTCTTTACATCTAAGTCAGCTGGGTTGGACAAATCCACTGGTTAAGACACAAGTCATGGTGGAATGCCTCTGAAAGCAGAACCCTAACCAAGAAGTTAAAACAAATAACGACACATCAAAAGGATGACATAACTCCTTCGAAGATATACTAGGTAGGCGTATGCTGAGCCTCTACCAATTTGTAGACATATTACACAATGAAATGGCTACCAAACATCTTATAAAGAGGAATCTCTTGACTAACTTATGCCCTATATTTTCTAAACAAACTAAACAAATGTTTGACATTCTCTCCAACAATGTCCAGCTGCTTGAAAACATCCAAGGCTCTCACTATTAAGAATCAATATCATACACATTCATCTAACCTCAACCTGCAAACCAATAAATAATCAACCTTAACAAAAACAAATACTAACTGCATGCCCCAGAAAGCAGTAAAAGAAATTATACCAGATAATATGCTAACAAACAACTAAACCCACAAAAAAATAACACCTACAATAACACTTCTTACATCAAAACGCAGCATGTATACTAAACACTTTTAGAATGAAATATCTTAACATAACAATTGCAAGAAAAATGTTTTGAAGGCACGTAACATTTTACAGACATTTTAAATCTTCTTATTAATGCAAACAAAAGAAAAAGCATCAGGTGATATACATCTCTTTCACAGTGATTAATTATACATTTCCATATATCAGAATGCATTCAGGATGACAGTAAAGGTCACTGGGGCACCAACGCTATTGTTTCCTCGTCAACACTTGGCGGAGTACATATATCTCCCCTATAGCCGTTCCACCCACCCATTTCTGGGGCCAGCCCCTAGCAATGTATACCGATCGTTCCCTGAACATGCATCAGTCGAGATCCTCCATCCATTTCCCAACCTGTGGCCCCTGACTAGGCCCCCCACAACTGAGCTATATTACACTTGGCTATCATCCATGCCAGGGTCACCCATTGCTTCCCGTGTGAAGTCAGATCTGTTGGCTCCCAGACATTCAATATACAACGTCGGGTCTCTACTGCCAGTTCCACCCCCACTACCCCTCGGATCTTCTCGTGGATCTTGACCCAGTATTCCTGTATTGCCGCACAGTGCCAAAAACATGCATCAACGTTCCAGTCTCCCCACATCCCCTCCTACATTCCCGGCTTTCCGCCAAACCCATATGTACCAATCATGGACCTGTAATGTATGTTCTGTGTAGAATCTTCAACTGCACCAGTCTGAGTCGCATTTGGATGGCTACTACTTTCAGGGAGGAAACTGCCTCTCTCCAGTCTTCATCATCCAAAACTAGGCCATCTGTGCCCCACTTCTCCCTAACAGTTACCTGGGGGTCAATCATGAGGTTGATCAGTTTTTTATATATCAATGATATGGTTTTGGTCGGTAGAATACCATCCAGTACTCGGTCCTCTAGTGGGGAGGCCTCCGGGAGTTCAGTGTCCCAGGGAACATTTGCGTTCAGGGCGTGTCTGACCTGGAGATATCGGAAACGCTTGCATTCCTGCATCTGATGTCTTTCCTGAAGGGCGGCAAAAATAAGTACCCCATCCTTCCCCCACATGTCCTTTATTTGCGAGATCCCAATGAGGTCCCATCTATCAAAGCCCTTCGTCTCCCACAAGGTACCCAGCCTCTCCGAGCTCCACAGTAGGGCAGCCATAGTAAGTTTCCAATCCCATTGCAGACATCGATTAGCGGCATGCCATACGTGAACCGCATGGGCCGCTGGCCCGACGAGGGAAAACCGCCCATTCCTAGCATACAATGCCCTTGTGAAATCTCCCCCTGGCATCTGCCCGCGGTCCATCGCATATCCAGGGTCCAAAGGGGACCCGTAAATAGCGTGATTTATTGCCGCCAACTGGGAAGCCCAATAATACTTACGGAGGTCTGGTAAACCGATCCCTCCTTCGTACCATGGAAGAGTACGCTTGGAGAAAGCAATACGGGGGTCTGCCCTCCCAGAGAAGCTGTCTCTGGAGGGACTCAATATCCTTGAAATACGAGGGGGGCACCGGATCCATTGTGTTTTGGAGCACATACAAAAAGCGGGGGGAGAGCCACCATTTTAAATAACACAGCACGGCCCAACAAGGAGAGTGGCAGTGATTTCCACCTCGCCACATCTCTTCGGAACTTAGCCAGTGGGGGCTCCAGGTTATTTTCGTATCTCAGTTTCGGATCTTTGGTCACAAAAATGCCCAGATACAGCAAACCCACATTTTCAGTCCGCAATGGGCAGGAACTGGGGACGACCGGAGGATCACCACTAATGACAAAAAGCACTGATTTCGCCCAGTTAATGGCGAAACCAGAACATCTTCCAAATATGACCAGGACGTCCATAAAAGTGATCAAAGAAACCCGGGGGTTGGTAAGGTAGAGCAGGATGTCGTCTGCGTAGAGCGAGATCTTGTCTTCCCACTCGGGTGTCCAGCGCAGGCCACGAATCGACCGGTCCCATCGGACACAAGCCGCGAGTGGCTCAAGTGCCAACGCAAATACCAGTGGGGATAAGGGACATCCCTGTCTTGTTCCCTTTCCCAGGGGAAAGTCTATGGATTTGTGGTTGATCACCACACCCTGGCTAGGGGATTAGTGTATAAAAGACGGACCCAGTAGATAAACTCCTTGCCGATACCCAACTTCGCTAGAACTGCAAACAAGTAGGGCCATTCGACCCTATCAAATGCCATGGTTGCATCTAATGACAACAGGACTGCTGGCTCATGTATGCTCGACGTGCCACCCAGAATCTCATGCAGTCTCCTGAGATTGAGGGCTGTATTTCAGCGAGGCATAAAGCCAGACTGGTCCGGGTAGACCAGAGTCGATATGACCTTAACCAGCCTAGTCGCCAACAATTTAGCCAACACTTTATGTTCCGCATTGAGTAGTGAGATCCCCGCATTGAGTAGTGAGATCGGTCGATAGGAAGAGCACTGTTTTAGGCTTGCCTTCTTTATGAATAACAACAATGTTTGCTACACGTTTGTCGTAGGGGAGCTGGCCCGTTTCTCTACTTTCAATGAACATGGCATGGAGAAATGGTGCAAGTTTGTGCGCATTAAGTTTATAAAGCTCTATGGGGATTCCGTTCAGGCCGGAAGCCTTCCCAGAGTGGACACCCCTGATAGCCTGCGCCACCTCGTCATCCTTGAGGGGGGAATCTAGATATTTCATGTCCTCCTCCGAGAGGCAGGGCATTGGGATATCGTGTATCATAGCCACATTTTCAGACTCTGTATAGGTGCCCGCAGACTGATACACTAGTTAATAGTATGCTGAGAACTCATCTGCAATCTGCTGCGGGTCTGTCACCAATCCTGATTCCACCGTCTGCAATTCCAGCACCAACCATGATGCCCATTCCCCCTTCTCCAACCACGCTATCAATTTACCTGCCTTATCGCCATGTTCATAGACCCTACTTTGTGTGTCGGCGATCTGAACTTTGGCTCTGTCCCTAGCTAGACTCCTATATTCATCCCGGAGTAACTTCAGTCGATGCAAACCCCCCCCCCCCCGGTGTGGCCTCCCTCGAGACCTTCCCCTCCAGTGCTATCAGTTCAGCCTCCACCCTATCCACTTCAGCTCAAGCCTTCCTCCTCTTCCCCTAGACCAACAACAATACCTCCCCTCTGATGACCGTCTTGCATGCCTCCCACAGGGACCGCACCGACTCCACCATTCCTACGTTTTCCGGTCCGTAATTTGTACCATTTCCTTCTTAGTATCAGGATCTTTTAAATGCCAAGCGTTGATAGGAGCGATCCTGCCCACATCTCTCTGTCCCACTACCAGACTGAGCCAGACCGGGGAGTGATAGGAAATCCCTCTACCCAAGTGTCGTACCTCTCGGAGCCATGCCGCCTGTAGTGCCGGCACCAAAACATAATCTATTCTGGAGAAGGAGTGATGTGCAGCAGATGCGTGTGTATAATACACTTCACCTGGGTTACTAAGTCTCCACCTGTCAACGAGACCGGTGGTTTCTACAAAATCTGACCACCACCCCTGAGATGGCGTCAACGTTCGGGCCGGGTATCTGTCCATTTCGCCATTTATCACAGCATTGAAATCTCCCTCCACTACAAGCAGCCCCACAGGCAAAGATAAAAACATTTTTTACAGGTCTCGGAAAGGTGTCGGTCTGCAGACCCGGTGGAACATATACCGACAGTAACGTCACAGTTTTACCCTCCCATAACCCTGAAATGCCAATGTACCTACCTCGCTTGTCCACCCAAGTTGCCTGAACTGTCAGCGGGAAGGAGTTCCTAACCAGGATACCCACCCTCTTGGACCCTGTAGTGAATCCAGCATGCATCACCAACTTATAGCCTCCCCTGCATAGGGCCATACAATGGTTACCAATCAGGTGTGTTTCCTGCAACAGCACCACATCCGGGGAGTGTCTCCTAATCATCTGACTGACCATTCCCCTTTCAATCTTATCTCCTAGACCATTCACGTTCCAACTAAGCGCCGTAATCCCCAAACCCTGTCTACCAGTAGACATAGTGATGGTAAAGCATGTCTAGGTCACCTGATGCAAGAAAAAAACTAGAAAATACTGCCAACCAATTCGCCAATAATGAAGCACATAAAAAATTATCAATTTCAAAGAATCCCCCAAACTTCAACCCTCCTCCCGTCACCCCTGCATATAGCTTACGCTCAACCCCAACTAGCAGTGTGCCTGTCGCCCCAACACTTATCTACAACTAACTAAAGGTAGAAAACAGAGGGAGGGCCCGAACAAACCCGCCAACCCCACTGCCCCCGCCCCGCCACCAGTACTATGTTTCAAGTCTAATTATGACAAAGTCTATACTGGGGCTATAATTCAGACAAGCTTTTACAAGCCCACCCCACCCCCTGCCTACATCACCCATGATTACACCCTTTTGATTGTCTGCGTCCCCTCGATCTCGCCTCTCCACCTCCGTCACCTGGACATTGTCCAGCCAATCCGCCGCCACCTCAGGGTTGTCGAAGAACCAGGCCCTACCAAAAAATTCCACCCGAAGCTGAGCCGGAAACATCATGGCATATTTTAGCCCTTTGTCCCTCAGTCTCTTCTTCACTGACAAGAAACCTTGACCCTGTCTTTGCACTGCTTGGGTAAAGTCTGGGAAGAAAGAGAGAGTTGCATTTTCAAACTTCAGGGGGAGCCCAGCTCGTGCCGCCTGCAAAATCACATCTCGATCACGAAAGTTGAGGACTCTGGCAATAATCGGTCGAGTGTGATGAAACACGTGTCGGCTGGCTGTATACTTCATTAAAAGACTCCACGAATTACCCTTCCACTGGAGTCTCTGCTAAAGACTTCTGTCATTTTGTGTTCTATACTATATGTTGTATTGTTACATAATCTGTATACTGTGATTTGAGTGCATCGGCAATCCAGTCACCCACCTCAATCACGACTGTGTCAAGTTTATTGTCCATGACTTCGATCTTCTGGCTCAGGGTTGCCTGGACCCCGGTGATAGCCGCCATTAGATATGTCAGTGTAGGTTCCGTGGGGGGCAGAGCAACCACCTCGCTCCTGGACTAGGTCTTTGTTGGCGCCCCCGGGGACCCCTTCGGGAAGGTGTAGCGGTCCAACCGGTTTGATTGGATGTTCCTGGATCGCTTGGAGGACCGGGGCAGGGGCTTATCCATCTCAGGTTTGGTTATAATACCACCTCCCATACCCCCTCGGCCTGGCACAGTCGTGGTCTATTCCAGAGGTCAGCGCCGCTGGTCGGCCGTCCCCTTACGCTGTCCACCAATCGAGTATATACTGCCTTAACGTCCCCCAAACACTAATAGGGCACGTCTGGTTCTCCAGTTTAGGCTGAGTATGACAGTCTCCACCACTCCCGGGAGGCGAGCGGCAGTCCAAATTGTGTCCCAGCGTGGCACCACCAAACACCCCGTCCACACAAGGCTTTTGTGAGTTTGACACCCTACCGACAGTCTCTCTCGACCCTCACAGTGTTGTAAACGACTTTAATACGTCACAATGACCCCTCCATGGTGTGACACCGTTCAGCCAACATCCACCTCTGTGCCCTCCTGTGAAGCCAGTGATTAGTTCTCGAACATGCGGGTCACCCCACCATCATGCCAGTCTGTTCTTCACCGTGGGGTGGCACCACCAACAGGCACCCTGCCAATGCCTCCGGTCCTATTGTAAATTTGAAGGCAGCGCACGTCGTCTGTAAGGGGCACTCCCAATATCGGCCAGGCCGGCCTAAATCCTTTTGGACATCAATGTGTCCCCCACTCTTGTGGCAAACTGGGGCATAGAGGCCTCCACCACTCTCCACATATAGTCACCCCCGGGGCACCCTTCAGCAGGCAGCCACGGAGTACAACGCCTGATCCTCTCCTCCACTGCGGGACAAACTCGCTTCCTCACTGGCTGCCGGGCTTCCCCCGGGATATGCCACCCCCGCAGCCGGGCTGATGACAGACGCTCCGTGGCCCCCGCACCGCGTATTCCAGGGCAGTCGCGGCACTTCACTGTTCACAGATCTAGACGCTCTGGGGCAGCGGGCGCACCCCCACTCCCTTCCTCCACTTATGCCGTCACAGTGTCAGCAGCGCGTCTCCTCAAAGGACGCAGAGGATGCACTTGCTCGCAGCCGGGCAGACATGCGAAAGTTCAGCCGCGTCCACACACTTGCGTGGGGGCAGTCAGGCACGCCAGGTCCCGGCTTTCACGCCAGACCAGGCCTCATTTTGCGGGACAACGCAGCAGCATCTCCAGACCATGGATCCGATCCGCGGAAACTGCGTTCGACGCCGCTTCTGTTCCGCAGCCAGGGTGTAGGGTACGGGCCAGGATAGTGCTCAGAATTAAAGGGCAGGGAATGGCGGCAGGCAGAGCCGATTCCCTACCTGGCCATCTTGGTTGCCGGTAGGCTCCTCCCTTTTTACATACATATTAAATATTAAATACATTATACCATATATGTATGTCACACATTCATGCTGAAGTTTCAGCACAAAACATACAGCACATCAATGCATATTTATTTAACCCAAACAACATTATTCTCATATAATATATTTAAAATATTCACAGTTCTCTAGCTGTAGTAAAGCATTTGGGGGGAAATCATCTCCAGTGCAGAGATACCAAAACATGGTTCTCAAAAAAATGCAAAAATACAATTGCCCAAACAAATAAACAATACCAATGGAAGGTTCGATATCAAATTCATTTATTACCTAAAAGATAAAAAATAAAGTATTTGAAAAAGTCTGCAAAACCACAGAATATAAAGAAAATTGGAAAAATAGTTAGAAAGGCTAAATTTCAAAACTTTTTCTTAACAAAAAAAATTAATTGAGGCAGTTTCCAAAAACATATCTTCAAGGATTCTCTTCTTGACTTGCACAGAAAAAACAAATAGATTCCCAACCCTTCCATAACACACTCAAAGTTCACAACATACAACAAACAAACTCTCATTACAATACAAACAAACATTATTACCAATATACTAATTAAGCTCTAGGCATATGAGGCTTATTTTAAAATGAAACACTCAGTTTCAAAATACTAACAAACCTAAATAGACACATTAACTTCCAACCAAGATCAGTTAATACATTAACCTACAGCCAAAAAACATTTCATTCATAAAAACATATAAAATGCAAGTTTTTTTACATGACCAAAAGACCCGGGAGCCTGAATCCACTGTTGTCTAGTTGCACTGGGCAATTAATGGGAAAAAACGACTGTACAATGGATTACACACAAAAGTTGACAGTAAAATAGAAATAAATAATACAAATACATTGGTACTAATGCAAAAATAAAAACAGTTCTATGCACATAAAAATGGATCTCAAATGCTATCATTTGTAAAAACACTTACTGTGTATTGTACTTTATCATATTTGTAAACGTTTATGTAAATACATAGTTTGGAAATATAGCTTCTCTCTACATTTTTTATCACGGAACAATTAAGCAAGATTCTTCTTTTGCCTTATTTTAATATATTTAATCATTGTTTTACAATGTATTTACTTTTATTTATTTAGATTTCTATAGTATAAACTTGACCGCATGGTATCGGAGAGCCTTACAATTGATAAATGAAAAATGTATGTTTGCAATTAAGTCTACATACACTAGACTATGATAAAACGGAGGTTAAAAAAACAATCAATCATGCCTAAACAGTTTAGCTTTCTTGTAAGTTAACATTCATGAGCATTCAAAGATGCCATTATTGTAGGAAGGGTAACATTTAGAAGTCAAAGTGGAGCAGGTGGAGGGGTATCAGTAGAGAAATAAAGTTCCTTCTTCACACTGCCAAAAATGTTAGATATTTAACATTTTAAATATACATTAATATTAGTCTCACAATATTTCCAGGAATAAACAGAAATTACATAATCCCTAGAGCATTCAATCTTCCCTCCCCAATCCCACAAATATTGGGGAAATTGCATAAATTGGGGGAGGTTAGATTTAAGGTACAATCACAGTGTAAAGAGAAGAGATTTGGTTGAGTGGAGGGCAGTAGATTTACTATTCTAACTCAAAACCCACAAATACAGCCGAAGGATGATGATTTTTGTGTTTTTCGTTTTTTGTGGGGGGTAGGGAGAGGTTGGGGTGGTTCAAATTTACTATCCAAAATCCAGATCCACAAACATATTAGAAATGACAGGATGCTGGTGAGCTACTATTCAAACTCCAAACCCAGAAACATAGACTTTTTTGGGGTGGCAGATTTACTATTCCAATCCCACAACTCTAGGAAAAGCCCATAATATATATATATATATATATATATAGATTTTTTTTTTTTTTTTTGGGGGGGGGGGTCAGTTTACTATTTCAAATCCAAACTCACAAATAGGGAAATTACTTTTATTGGATGGATGTTAGATTTATCATTTTATATATTGGGTGTGAGGGAGGGTCATGTTTATTAATCTAACTCCATTCCAACATATAAATAAAGAAGGGCCTGCATTAGGGGGAGGGTAGGTTTATTATTTTACATCCAACCCCACAACCATTAGGAACCATTAGGAATGTGCATATAGATGGAGGTTCATTTTTGGTGTTCTAGCTCTAAGTCCACAAACATTTTTAACAATGCTAATATTTGATATATTTTAACATACAAAATAGATTCTAATAGTGTGCCTTTTTACAACATACATTATATAAAAACAAAAATAAATAATTTCTATGAGTAGACTGAGGCTCATTTGTAATATTTTATTGGAATAGGTCTTAATTTAAATGCATACATATATATATCCAATTACCACTCCGGTGCCTCAGCCCACCAAAAGGAGAGAAACGGAGTCTTCAATGCCTTCAAACACTGCTGGCACACAGTGACTTTATTTATTTAGTCCATAAAAACGCAATGCATGCGGACAAGATGACGCGTTTCGGCCAACGATGTGGCCTTGCTCACATAATTGCGATGCTTGAGAGTAACGTTTAAATACACAGGTGACCCAATCATGTGATTAACAAACTTCCGTCATGATGAGCATAGAAGAAAGATTATAACTAGTGCAAATACCTCTGTAAAGCTCAAGTTCATGTGTAATGTTTTTTCTCTATTCATGTAATGAGGTACAAAAAATGTATAAAAACAAAAATACAAAAATACAAAAACACATTGCTCCCATGGAATAGATTGTTTTCTCGCATGCACGGCTTAATTCTAAAGTAATGCTGTATATGGTATTCAGAATTTGCAATCAGTGACACGATCGTGTACATATCCCTAGCATAATAACAAATATATATGAATAGATTTGAAGCAGTAGAATATTAAGATATTGAACTCATGATTACATGGTAGACGCCTCATATCTTTGTAGTATTAATGAACGAGTGAACAATAATGATAACGGCACCAATGCAATTACAGCATATGATTGATTAAATCCATAGATCTCCGCGACCCGTGAAAGGTGGCATGTACGTCGGCGGAGTAGTTCCGACACTGTTTGGATGTGGTGACTACCTCGTTTTGTACTGAGAGCGTGTCTTACTAATTTTGGGTGCATGAGAGCATATATATATATATATATATATATATTTATATATATATATATATATATATTCATTTCAACATATTTGTACTGCAAAAAAATGTTCTTTTCCAAATAGTAATGCCTGTAAACTATATTTCTATCTAGTAAACCACATTTTTAAATGTATTTTTTTGTATATACTACCTCGCATATGTTCATAAACCCCTAATAAGAAAAAAACAATATAAAGCGAAGTACATTTTACAATAAAAATGTTTTCATATGTAAAGACAAACAAAAAAGATATAATTCACATAAATATTGTAGTTTAATGGAATATTTTTTTTTTTTCACAACTGCTTTATTGAAAGTTTAGGCATAGCATAGGTACAGTTCTCCACGATCAGGAGGACACTGTCGACAGTAAACACATAGCAGGATGAACATATTGCCTAGACTTTGAATCGCCCCCCTCCCCATCCCCATACCCCGCCAACCACCCCAAAAACACCCCAACCCCCTCCCCCCGCTACCCACCCCTTATCCCACCCTAACCCAGTGCACGTGTTCACATTCCGCCAAAAATGGAATATTATTTTTAACATCAATTTTGTTTACCACAAGTAAATATATACTAAGAATGAATATTATGTCAATCATAATATTTTGACCACAATATTACAGTCAACTAATATTTCTCGTAGTCAGTATTCAGATACAATGCTCACTAGAGGATAAGGGAGCACTGACTAGAAATCCCTCACCCCCCACCAACCTTAAAAGACCAAAAATGCAATACAGCGTGTCACACCCAGATAATAACTAGTGCTGCACAGAGCACCATCATCATCACTGGGGAAAAAGTTGTTTTATATGGGGCAGAACCAAAAACAAATCTCTGGGACGGAACGCGAGGTAGCACAACAGAGATGTGCTCACACAATACATCTATGCCTCTATGGCTTGGTCCACCTCCATAACTGTGTAGCACGCTTTGCTTTCCATAGTAAGACTGGCACTTGCTGCTCACCCCTGACAAACAGAAGGTGATCGAGGAAGCAGGGAAACAAACAATTATTTTTTAATAAATTATGCGGACCGAGTGTTGGGCAGGAATGGAAAGTACATTGGAGGGGCATTCGTACCCTGTGTAGTAAGAGTGCAGGGAAACTACTTACCTGTGCATTGTCCTAAAATCTAATTAGGCATTCAAAACAGCACAGAGTACAGTAGGTTTTTAAATATGTAAAACATACACGTTTACAATTTCAAGCGCATGGGAAAAAAAGAGGTTTCCACAGAATGACACACACCATTTTGCTTGGATGCCGAAGCCAGTAACTGAACTACCAACTACACAGGCCTTCAATTCATGTTTGGTGTTATGTGAGACTGTTTTTCCAGATTAAAAATGCTCTTGTGGTGCTGGTCTAAAAAAAAAAAAAAACAGGTATCCATATTGAGCAATTTCCCAGTGATATTTGCACATATCAACAGGTGCAAACTGTCATTTTTGCACTTGTTACTTGATGCAGAATTGCCCGGATGCAGTACAGAACTTCTTAGCAATGATAAAGCAGAAATAACTTGGTCCAAAGTAAATTGTTGGAAACCAGGATTCAACATTGTATTTACCGAACATCAGCAAATTCTTCTAAAAATGTGTGCCAGTTATTCCTGCAAAAAGAGCCCCTAGGACAATGAGAATGAATTTCTTTCATTTGTGATCAATGTACTTCCTGGAAATACTTACATTTTTCAGCTCTTAAATTTTGTAAGTGGACTTGGAAATCTAAAAGCAGATTAAAATTAAATTAGAAGAAAACCAGAATGCCTCCTTCTTGATGCAGGTTATTAGATTCCTTCTGTAGTGTGATTAAATTTAATCTGAATAACAGAGTGAATGTCTTATTCCAGAGAAAGTTTTTAGATGTTAGATATGAAAATATTATGGAAAGATATATTTCCTCATACAAAAACTGTGATATTGTAGAAAACTATTTTTGTGATGGCAATCTGTTTTTGTAATTCTAACTCTTATGAACCTGAAAAATATTTTTAATTGCGATTTTGCTTATGGCTGTTTTCTCATAAAATAAGAACACTTTAATTTATATACCTAATTCAGTAGTTGTATCTTTCCTAGGTAACACATTACATCAAGTAAGCGAAAGCATTTCCCTGACGACACAAGTACTCGTGGTAAAGCATTCTTGTGTGAAACAGTCATCGCGAGCTCCTCTGCAATGGTGGAGGAGCGTCGCCCCACAGCCTGGCTCAGGGCCAGCAAATGTAAAATAAAACGATGTATTGCATAATTTTATTTTGCATCTGCCGGCTCTTAGCCAACGCTGTCGGTAGTGGCGGGGCCAAGGCATGGGAAGGGAAGGAGGAATGCTACATGTACTTCACTCCCTAAGTGCTCATGTTTGTTTGGCCGGCCATCTCCAGCCAATAAAAACACACATGTGCACTTGTGTTTTCTCCAACAGAGAAACCTCCACAGACTCCTTGGTCTGAGCAGGGCATCTTTCTGGTCAGCTCAGGCCAATCCCTGTGCTGTTCTGCAGCACGGTGATTGGGTGGGAGTCTGTTCCAAGGGCGGCTGGGAACCAGGAAGAAGAGAGGCGGCAAACGCAAGGCGGGAGGCGGCCAGTAGCTTCAGGCAATGTTTTTAAAAATCTAATATTTCTATCCCCCGCCCTTCTCGCGCAACCACCCCTTCAGCGTTCCCACCTCACCACCCTTTATTTGTAGTGACCGCCGCTAACAACAATAACACATTATTTATGGTGATTGAAAAATTTGTGATCCTTTCCTCAGACAATTTATCACAATGAATCAGTTTCCTCAGGTATTTCAAAAGGAATAACTTTCCCAAGTTGTTGAAACCACCCAAATAAAGTCATTCATTTCAAGATATTACTTCTGAGAGTAATTTTCAGAGGCTAACCCAGATCATTTGATTGCCTATTTGGCATGACCACCTGTCCCAACTCCTCTAACACCCTCACACTCTTACTGATTGGGGAGGAGCCTTTCCAGGCCTGTCAGAACTGTAGCAGAGGGGGCGAATATTCCGATGACCCAGGTTTTTCAAAGACCGGTTCTTTTCAGGGCCCAGTGCTTGGGCTGCTACATCTATATAGAGATTGTACATTAAATTTCCCTATTTATGACGAGGCAGCAAACACTGCTACATTAGATGGTGTTAGAAGCTTGATCTGCTGTGTGCCCAGTTTACAAGCCGGACATTTTTTTAAATTTTATTTGAAAGCCAATTTGTTCACCGAGGACCCGCCAGGCCTGGTTCCATTCCTTCTCTTTTTTTACCTCACCTTTGTAGAGCGTTTTTCCGAATCTATACTTTGTGCAATAAATAATTATGAATAATTATAATAATACTTTTGCTGGATCCAATACACAAATGAGGAAGGAGTTAACATGATTTCAGTTGTAACGAGTTTCGTATGATGTGTTGAAGTGTGTTTATTCATATAATTTTGTTGTGCCACATTTATGTGAGGAACTCAATTCTGGATAAAATGAACACGTTTCTTTCACCCCTGTATTTACCCCTCCTATCCTTTATCCCTGTGCATTTTGTCCCCCCACTTGGTCTGCAGAGCAAAGTCAAGGTGATGTAATGATGTCTTCCTCCTATTATGAATATGGGGCTTTAAATAAAAAAAAAATTAAGTTGCAAAATCCAGCTGATGTTTAGACAACTGTTATTCCTTAGTCAAAACAGATACTGTTGTAATGTTTTTATTTTGTTTTAGCATCTCTAGATGGTAGTAGCCGGGAAGATGCTGGATGTTTTTTTTTAAATGTAATAGTGCTTATGTATTTAGTTTATGATGTTCAAAATTCTGATATGCTAAAACGTTGTTAATTTTGATCATGCTACAATAAAATAGCTGTTTTACTAAATTGATTTGCAAGAATTGTGAATGATAATCGCTATATTTGGGCATTTGCCAGATTTTAGTGACAAGGCTTTCTACTAGGGATGCTACTCTATTTCTTTCTGATTCTGCTGCTCATCTGATTTCTGATTTTCACTTGGCACTTGAGCCTTCATGTCATTTATCCGGTATTGCCTGTTTTTTAAATTATTATAATAAAATATTTTAACTTTCCTCTGATCTAGAACTCAATTATTCGGTTTGTCTTATTTATTTATGCTACTCTGCAGAACTGATGTCAGGGATTGTGCCTGTTTAGTGGAAGATCAACTAGTGGGAGAACCTTATAGGGTAAAAAGTTTTTTTTTTAAATTTTGAGTGTCCTTAAATTTGGGGTACTGTTCTGCTCCCACACCTTTTCTAGTCATGATCTCACTCCTATCCATCTACCCTGCACCTTATTATTTCTTTATCAGGGGGTTTCCACTGCTCCTTGAAGGGATGACTAGACACATCTACAATGGCGTGGTTGATATACAAATCGTGAAGCTCTCCAGTGCAGATGTCAGTGGCTGCACAGTAATGACACAGCAGACAAGTTGATGACCATCTCCATACACTGCATTACTCCACCTTTTTCAAACCAACGTTTCACAGAACTTTCTCTCCACCCTGCATTTCGGACTCTCCAGCATTTCTCTGGTATACTCAATTACTACATTTCCTTGATTCCCCTGCGCTGCAGCATTTCCCCGATTCTCCTCGCACTCCAACATGTTCGCCAATCTGCCTAAAACTGTCATCTCCCTTGCACGTTCTGAACACCAGGATTTCACTGACTCCAGCATTTATTGTACTTTTTCTGGACTCCATTATTACCCTGGCTCTCGCTTGACTTCAGCATTTCCCAAACACTGTCTACATCCACCGTTGTCCTAGCCCTTTATTCACTCCAAGAATTCTGGTTCTTCCTCGATTCAAGCATTTCACTAATTCTTTGGTCACTTCTGCTTTTCCCCTGAACCCTTGGCCTCCACATTTTACAAGACGCACATCATTGCACTTCCACACATTGGGAACTTTCAGCCATTGGAGCATCTAGGTATCACCAAACTGTGAAATGGGATGGCCTGTGGAGCATCACCTTTGTCATGTTTCATCAGTTCCTCATTCTGAAGAGCACCATTTGCCCCCTTCATCCTGTGGACTCTTCCAGATGCCTTCAATCCTAATCTATTGTCCTTCCATTCCTTCACAAGGATTGCACTGCATTGCAGATCCTATTGCGGATTACTGCACAGACTTACCTTTCGAACTAAAACACCAACAGGAAATACCTGCCCCAATTGATAAGGCAAGGCTCCAGAGAGGGGTCCTTAAATAAACACACTGTCACCGGAGCAATTTAAGTGCAGAGAAGATCAGTCACACCAAGGGGTGCAAAAATATATTACATTTTATTGATTTTCAACAATTATTTCAAAAAGGTATGATGCTTGACATAATGCAATTCAACACATTAAGAACAAATAATTTCAAAATATCCCAATATCTTTTTTTGCCAGTGTGAATGTGGTGAATTGTGTGACTGAGATATGGAGTTGAATGTCGAGTGCCAGTATTAGTTGGAGGATTGAATGTGTAGTTTGATAGAGAAGTGTGGGTTGGGATATATTGAAATTCTTTGTTCTTAATGCATTGAATTGTATTACGTCAAGCATCATACCTTTTTGAAATAATTGTTAAAAATCAATAAAATTGTATATATTTTTGTACCTCTTGGTGTGACTGATCTTCTCTGCACTTAAATTGCTCCGGTGACAGTGTGTTTATTTAAGGACCCCTCTCTGGGGCCTTGCCTTATCAATTGGGGCAGGTAGTTCCTGTTGTTGGTGTTTCAGTTGTTCCCCTGTTTACCTGCCCTGATCTATTCAGGGGTCCCCCTTCTCAGTAGTATTAACTTTCAAACTAGTCACAGTGTAGCGCTGTGAAGCAACATCACTGGCACATCTTGAAGAAAAGAATCCATAGAGCGAGGCAGTTTTCTTCTGGGTTACCTCCCTTCAACCAGGTCTTGAGCTTCCTTTTACTTAACCACATCATACACCACATTACCACTCTGGCTTTACTTTAAAACTAAGATTGTTCAGCTGATGCCTTCATGGAGAATTACTGAAAACTTGTTCCATTAAACCACAATGTGCTAGCGCTTCCATTATGTGAATGTCTCTGGAATGAAAGTGTGCATGAGTGAAATATTGCTCAAGTAAAGTTGTCTTCAAATGCCATATTTGTCACACATTCTCCATTTGCCACACATATCTTGTAGAGAATACTAGAATATTGGCAATGGAGATGGCAATTTAACCAATTCTGTGTAATTCACCAAATTGTAAACCATCTTCTCCTTTAAATCTACCCGTCATTACTGGGAGCAGTGACATGCAAAGCAGGAGAAGTGTGGCTCACTGGTTAGAGCAGGCAGACCCTGAAGCAGAGGTCAGACCCGGGACCAGGGTTCAATTCCCAACGCGGCAGGGTCTTGAGCTCAAATGTCCATGGACTCGATAATTCTCGCTTCGGTGCCTGACCTAATCATGGGTTCACACTCTGCAACTCTGGGCATTAAGCTTGCTTAATCTCCACAACGGCCCCCCGCGGCGGGATGCCTGGCTTTCAACTTGGGGATGCCCTGTAGGGGCTATCTCACAGGGAAAAGCCAGGACGGGTTCCCAAGGCAAGCGCGGAGAAACCCCTTCGGGGTCGATTCTGGCGCTATATAAGAAACATAATAATAATAAATAATAATATATTCCTGGCTACGGCCATGGGAAGAGGTTTCATATGCCATGGAAAAGTACATTGCCAATAAAGGGATCTCCCAAAACCAAAGTCGACTGGAGCAAGAGGCCACCTATAAAGTGAAAATTTATTTACAGATGGCAATAAGAGAGACACCATATCTTGAGGTATTCCAATCAAGCATGGGATTGTGAAGCATACCCAATGTGTGACAGGCAACACATGAAACACCTGGTATGAATTTCTTTTGTCTGTTAAATTTGCACCCTGCCTTGGTTGTTGATATTGGTGACAGTTATGCACTGTATTACCATGGTAGTTACATTTGAAAGCAGTCCGCATACCACCACGCTACAATATAATTTTGCATCACTCTAAGCATTTCCAAAAAAATACTGACTTTAACCCCTTGCATGCTGATGACAGCTGGGAGCCATCATGGCACACAGTGCTCGTGTGCTGATGACGACTCCCGGCCGTCATGACGGCACCCGCGAATGGAATGTGCCGCACAGGCGCAGAATCGCGGCAGCATTTAATGTTAAAAGTCAATCTTTTATATTGCGAAAATCTGCAAGAAATAAATGAGCAAGTACAAAAATTGCTGGATTCTTCACGAGCATTTTCTTCAAATTATAAACTGTTCAGTTTTGGCTCGCATTTTGACAATATTTTGCTAGATGAATGTATTTTTCAGTTATGGAGTTCACATTTGAGCAAATGTCTTTAAAACTTTTTCAAACTCTGCTACAAATCAACCAAACGAACCGAAAACACAGCTTCAAAATTTAGATTGCCACGCATACAATGTGCATAGAATCAAATCGATAATGCACAGGCTAGCTTAATGTCGCATTAAAAAACTTTACGTAAATTAAATAAACTATGTGTCCCCCTCATAAAACCAAGGTGACAAATAAGATTGCTTAGCTGGTTACAGAAATTGTTCTGCATCGGTATCCCATTTTTCATCAGTCGTTCAAGCATCAGTACTGTACATGAAATTGACCTCAAATTTCCTTGAGGTAGATAAAAGGAATATGATATGTGTTGCATAAAAGAAGTGTTGAATGCCTTTATAAAGCACCTACATTCTTCAGCTGGAAAATGATGTGCTATATTTGTGTGCACTTATATTATTGGCTTCAAAAACCTGAATAATGCTAATAAAGCGTTCGCGAAAACTGATTCCTAACCAATGCCAATCCTTCCTTTGAGCCTCAAATGTGAGTAGTCTGGGGAATCCTCGATTTTTATCCGAGGAAGACAGTGACTCCTTAAGAATATTTAGATTGTACTTAGGAAGCCCGCTCAAAGTTACAACCAGGCCAGTGTGTACCAACCTGTTATGGACTAAATATGGTGCCTTAAATATCATTTTTTAGAAATATTCCTCCATTGGAATTAGTAATGAAAAAATCTGCACCCAATCATGCTATATTTGTACGAACAATATCTAGGCCACAATATATATATATATATATATATATATATATATATATATATATATATATATAGCAATATTCTCGTTATCAATATTCTGACATACAAACTTCCAGAACATTAAAAAGGATGCTACACATCTGATTGGAGGTGTTCACAAACGTTATCTGGTAAGCTTTTCAGGTATTGTCTTCTTTGGCTGCCCATCGCATTTAGGGATATATATATATATATATTTACTAATAAAGGTTACAGGGATGGTGTAGTTAGGCTGAGGTTTCACTCGTACAAAACCAGTGAAATTTAACAATTATAGTTAGCTGAGCTAACTATAACTCGCGTCCCCACAATGCACTGCTTATGACCTCACATATTACATCACTCATGTAACCTATGTTTTTTTCAGTGAATTTCTACATATTTTTTAAATTCTATTTTCTAAATATAACATCTCTGTACAGGTTTTTTCAGTGAAATTCTAATGTTTTTTAAATGCGAATTACTAACAATATTTTCAGTGAATTTCTACGGCTTTTTAAGTAGTAATCACATTTGCAGAGTGGTGGAGAAAGAGGGCAGGCCTCTGACCAGATCTCAGAAATCTTCCTGTGTAGGACTAACAGGAGGTACCACAAGTGCTTCTTGGCCCCCAAGTTCCTTCAGCATCCAAGAGGAATTTATTACCCAACCCGCAGTGCACCAGGAGGGACGTTTGCACAGTGCTGGAGAAAGAGGGTGTGGCCTCTGAAGACCTCTTAGCAATCCCTCTTTGTGTGACTTACTAGAGGTAACAGGAGGGTTTGTTCGTCCCAGAGGGACCCTCAGCAGCCTACGGATATTTCATCTCCAACTAGCAGTGTGCTAGGAGGTGTTTTTGCAGAGTGGTGGACAAAGGGGACATGACCTTATTTTTTATGCTCTCGCTTGCTAGAAGCGGAGCAGAGTACGCTATGGATGGCCGGGTTAGTAAAGTTCCCGGCAAGCCATTGCAAACTGCAATGTCCCAGAGATGTGAATCTCAGTACATTGCAGGAGCTGGCCCTGAGGAGGAGGGGGGGGGGGGGCGGCAGTCCACAGGGCCGTTATTAGCTCTAGTTGGGGGGCGGAGCTGACCCGGGGGGGGGTGGCGGCCCTCAGGGCCATTATTAGCTCCAGGTGGGGGCGGAGTGGCCCGCCTGCTGTTAAGTCAATTGCCCCGGTGAGACGTGGTCCGTGGGGCTGTGGGGGTGCTGCCCCGTGGGGCCCCCCAAGAGGCCTAGGGGTTCAGGGTATTTCTGCCTTGCCCCCTTTTATTTTTTTGTGGGACACAGCATCAAGCCAAATCCCAGGATGGCTACCAACACTACCTGGTTGAAGTCTTTGTTAGCCACTAAAATTTCAGTAGGATTTTGGGCTCCCAGATATCTACATTTTTTAAACTTAAATATCTCTGAAAATACTGAACACATTTACACCAAATCACAAAAAGCTCGCTTTCTGGACCAACATCTAGCTTTCTGCCAAATTTGGAGTAATTCAGTTCAGAGGTTTGGGCTGTAGGTGTCTTCGAAAGATGAAAAATCCCCATGGACATTACATGGGGAAAATGCATTTTGGCACTCCCCTTTTTATTCTGCCCCAGCTTGATGGATAATCCTGAACCTTTCAACCCAGCACCTGAACCAAAAAGAGGACCTTTTAAAAAAAAAAAAACTTTCAGGATGATTCGTCATGCTGCGCCAAATTTATTGGCAAAACATAAAAACTCTATGGAAACTTTAGTCCTAACAATAACTTCCAACTGTTTATTGGCAGTAGGTAATATATATACCTATACACACTATATATATATATATATATATATATATATATATATATATATATATATATATATATATATATATATATATACACACATACACTGAGTATACATATATACACATACACACTGAGTTTTCTCGCTCACGCTGCAAGAATTGTCCGCACTCGGGAAAATTACACTAGAGCCCTAAATACGTGTACAACACAGGTAGATCCAAGCCTTTATTTTGCTGACGCATTTTAAACCAAACGTTCTTTGTCAAGGCATTAGAAACAATGTGGCAGTGTGCAAAAAAAGAAGCTCTCAAGTTTAACTGCCCAGAGTTCTCTGCTTCTTTTTTTGCATAATTTATGCGTCACTTTATGCCAGAAAGGGTATTATTTTGACTTATACTGGGTGCTCCCTTGTTTCCGGACAAAGCTATACCTCTCTGGAGAGCTCTAATAAGAGCAAAACACTGTCAGGGGTTGCTTTTACTCATTTCAGGTTAGCTTGGTTGGTATTTTACCAATTCAAAGCTGTAATACTGTGCCTGGAGTGATAAATGGCTTTTGTCATTTTACAGCTCAGCATGGACAGCCATGTCATGAATGATGTGATATGTGACATCATCAGCAGTGCATTGCGGGGGCACGAGTTATAGTTAGCTCAACTAACTATAACGGCAGAATTTCTATGGTTTTGTACGAAGAAATGTCCAACTAACTAACGTCCCTGAAACCAATGGTTTTTTCAGTGAATTTCAAAGGGTTTTAAATGCTAATTTGTAACTATAACGTCCCTTAAACCTATGGTTTTTCAGTGAATTTCAAAGGTTTTTTTAAATGCTACTTTGTAACTATAACGTCCCTGAAACCTATGTTTTTTCAGTGAATTTCAATGTTTTTTAAATGCTAATTTCTAATTATTTTCTTCTTTAAACCTATAGTTTTTTCAGTGATTTTAAATGATCACTTATTGTCAACCTAATAAAAACAGGCAATATCTCCAGTTTTCCAGCAATAGCTTCCACAAAAAAGAATTAGTCACAAATGAGAACAACAACTCAAGGTAATAATATACTGAGTAGACGTCTCCGTACAAAAATTAACCCAAAAGCACCAGTTCCCGATATTTTCAAGGAGCAGCCAAATCTGGGGTGCGATCCAAAAACAGGGAATAAGCCACGTTTGCAGTAGGAATCTAACATCTGCATTCTACTAGTGTAAACTAGGATGACTAACTACAATGTGAAAGGGATCGTAGCCCAGAATCACATCTGAAGAACAACATATGTCATAGAGTTGTTGATCACATAGCTCAAACACCAATGAAGGCCACAACATGCACTGCCACCAGCCTCAGGATGTCCCCCCTGACTAGCCCCCTTCCTACTACCACCGAAGCAGTGCAGAACAGGACAGCGGACCTTCCAAAACAACGGCATGGTCCCTCAGCCACACAATAGCTCAGTGTCAAAGGTACTACTAAGTCAGTGCACCATAACTCTTCACCACATGGCCTTATTAAGGCACAATTCCATAGACAAAAGACATTGGTCTGAGTGCGGCCCCCGCTGGACCACGCATCATCACAGGGTACGTACACGCTGAGCGCCAAAGGTACTACTAACTCAGTGCACCATAGGTCATCGCAAGGAAGAGTGAACAGTTTTATGTCAGCAATGAGGCATACTATTACTCGAAAATCACCCAAAAATACTTATAATATTAAAAGAACAGAAAAATCGAAGTACATTAATGATAACAATCCGGTGATTTTGAAGATGTGGAATGCAAATATGGACATACAATATGTTGCAGATAACTGAATTGCTGTTTCTCGCTATATCATGTCACATATTACCAAGTCTGAGAAGACCGAATTGAAAGAAATGTGGGAAGAAATTTCACAGGAGAAGACACTTAGCAAAAAATTACACAGATTCAGCTTGAATATGCTTTCACATTAAGAAATTAGATCCGACGAATGTTCGTATTGATAGACATCTGTAAGTTCATATTCAAAGTCAAGAGGAATCATCTGGATAAGTCTAGATCTTGCTGCGGCACGAAATAGAGTTTTAATATAATGATATAAAACTAGTTTGTAATGATATAGAGTTACGTTTCTTTGGTAGTCAAGAGAAGTATACAGAAAATAACAGTGTACGTGTTGAAGAAGAGATGAAAGATAATAGTGATGTGAAGTTTCAAAAATAAATAAAGTTTAAAGTAGTGTCCGGTGAAAATCCCAACTAAGTATAACGTCCCTCAAATCTACACAATATCCTTTTAGTATCCTTACTTCAAGAACTTGTTTTATGTCGGTTATAGCTTTACTATAATGACTAAATTCATCTTGCAAACCCAAACGAACACTGAATGACAGTCTACACTGCGGACAGCAGAGCTCACAATTTGAACTATAAGGTCCCTGAAACCTACATTTTTCGACAGTGTATTTCATAAATGTTTCATCTTTTGTTCCATCCACCTACACTGCGAACAGAAGGGTTCACAACTCATATCGAGTCACAGTAGCAGATGACGCTGTCCAATAGGGAAGAGACAGTGCTCCCAGTCCTGTCCCCCCAGACCACGCATAATCGCTGACTGCGCAAATGCTGAATGCTTCCGATGCCCCTACGTCAGTGGAGCACAGCTCATGCACCCTTTCTGATACAATATTTTGTGTATAATTTCACATCTGCTGTCCTACCTCAGTGCACCACAACTCATGAACCCTTTACAATAGAATGTTTTCTGTATTATTTCATATTTGGTGCCCATACCTTAGTGCAGCAGAAATCTCTGACCCTTTATGATTGAATCTCTGTGGAGAAGTGTGGCTCAGGGGTTAGGGGCGGCAGACCTGGAGCTTGAGTTTCGGCCCTGGACCAGGGTTCAATTCCCCGCCTCGGCGGGTCTTGGGCTCAATAATCCCACGGACTCGATAATTCTCGCTCCGGTGCCTTCTCGACTCACGGGTTCACACTCTGCGACTCTGGGCAATAGCTTGCTTAATCTCCACATCGGCCCTTCGCGGCGGGATGCCTGGCTTTCGCCTTGTGGATACCCTTCCAGGGTTATCTCACAGGGGAATACCAGGACGGGTTCCCTAAGCAAGCGCGGAGATGCCCCAGGGTAAGTCCAGCCCTATATAAGTTTCATACATTTACATTTACATTTCTGTGTCTTATCCAATGATTACTGTTGTACTTCTTGCCAGCACCAACCATTCCCGGAGGGTTGGCTTACAATCACCCCACACGCATCCACCACAGACGTCACTGCACATGTGACCCTGGTAATAAAAAGTTGTCGAGCGCATGTGCCCGTACCCAGTTACACTATCTATCAGTGTCCGTGTGTTCATTATGTATACAACATGCTGCCCCTAGACCCTACCACATTACATAGTGCTCTGGACAGCGTATGCAACCATCTTACTGACAGTGAGGAAAAACGTTAGTTATGTAACTTTCTCTCGGTCATTGTACAAGTATGTACGTAGAGACTGCATCATTAGAGTACTGCAAGGAGAGTGTATACGGAATTTATAAGTGCCTAAAGATCATAGCAGTGATTGTATAAGTACATATGTTGAAGCAGCCTAACTCCGACAATGACCTTGTCTCTAATTGGCTGCCCTCCATGTGCCAAAAACTGAAACTTCAACTTTCCTTGGCCCTGTATTGCTACAGCTGCAACACTCCACTGAATGTGCAATAAACATTATTTTCTCTACACATATATCTCATGTCCACCATCTCTCTTGTGTGGAACTATGGATGAATGTAGAGTCAGTGATTCCCATTACCTTACATGTTGGCCATATTGTTGGACTTGGCTCACAGAGTGACAATGACTTTTGCAACCGGGTGAGTAGCACTCCAACACGGACACCCGCATCCAGTGTTGGCAGATTTTTAGGCTTTCTATAGTTCAAATCCAGCCAAAAGGTAGCCCAAAGTAGCTCAATATTGCTACTTTCAAGGAAGGAGAGGCAGGGACAGCATCCATCAAGCAGGTGGTGAGTGCATTAGAATTGATGATGCAGCAGTATGCCATGTAAATATTTGTCTAATAAAGCACTTTAACATACTACTTTACTGAAGCGTTGTATATATATTTATAATCAAGCAACTTGAAGAAACCAACATTTTACCACACAACCTGAAAAATATAGCCCAATTGTGCGTGATCTAGCAAAATCTGGACATACTGATGCCACAGCCACTCCCTCACAGCTGGTATACACCCACACCACACCCATCCAGCACAGGAGTCACAGGACACATGACCCTGCTAATATAAAGACAGGGCACTTTTAGCTCTACGCCAGTTTAGAGTACGTGGCCTCACATCTTACTGAGTTGGTAGCACCGCAAGCACTGAGCAGGTGTACAACCAGCGATGATGAAAGGTGCACTAGTATGTCCTCTGCCATGGCCAGATCAAGACTCAGTAGCAAATGTGAGACCTATTACCTTGCATAGCAGAGCTGCATGCTGTGGAGGGTGCCGTGACCATGAAAAGGAGAGCAGTGATCCCTTGGTGCGCAGCGTCGGGCAGTTAACTCTGGGCGGCAGGAGTGGATGGGGTACAGCACCCTGAATGCAGAAAGACGGCAGAGCGATTTAGGCATACCCACTCATATATACTCTTCCACAGCGTCGGATTGATATTGCGAGCACTGGTGCAATGCCTGAGGAGCCGGTGCAGAGTTCCA